>NC_080572.1:192651114-192931114 GCF_030247185.1 Malaya genurostris
GCCAAGTGTGATGAGTAGTGTTGGGGAAAAATGAAAATTTCGAATATCTCCTCTGAAACTTTTCGCAAGTGCTTTTTTAACAAGAAAGCATCGATCAGAAAACTCAGAAAGATAGTTTACTACTGGCTTTTTGAAAACGCGATTCTTAACTGAAACTGATATCATTTGGCAAGTAGTCAGTTGAGAAAAGTTCTGTAACGTGCATTACCCTCGATAATATTTAAGAAAAAAAGTTTGTACGTTGAATATATCTGATAGGCCTCACGAAAGGAATATTTTTGGGAAAAAATTTTCATAGCCATTAAATCTCAACCCTTTGCCGAAAACATGATGAATTATTTCACCGATGAACAAAAACTGATAATGTTCAGTACACGTAGGATGGTTAAAATGTAAAAAATTCTAAATTTTAAAGGGTGAATTTATACAAGGTATAACACAAAAAGTTTGAGAAAATTGATGAAATCTTTGAAGCTTGAAGATGATTTCATGCAAATGTGGGCCGCGACTTCGCTTTAGATAGCCCACGTGCAAGGTCCAATTTCGGCACACACTCTCCAACATATCGGCCGGTAGTACACGAATAAATGCTTCAATTCCAGTGCGTCAATCGTTGTTGGTTTATCCTTGTAGACATGATATGGTTCCACAAGAAATAATCCAAAGGCGTTAAATCACACGATCTAGGCGGACAATAGACAGGCCCAAAACGTGGCATGAACTGTTCATCGAGGGCAGCTCTCAATTGGTCATTGTTTCGCGTGCCGTGTGGGATGTGGCACCGTCTTGTCGAAACCAGACGTATGTCAGGCATGTCAATTTTTTCCATTTCGGGTAAAAAATTGTCGATCATCACACGCTAGCACTCGCCATTCACAGTAACGTCCCCCCCATTGGTCGCCTTTGAAGAAGTACGATCCGATGTTGCCACAGTGACTTTTTTGGGACGCATTGGTAGCTCTTGCAATGCTTTCGGCTGACTTATCCATTCTACCAGAAATGAGCTTCGCCGCTGAACACAATTTTTCGATAAAAAAGTGGATCTTCCTTAATTAAATGTTAGACGTTGTATTTCGATTCATGATTAAATTATAGACCAAACTTAACAAGTTTGACAATGACACAAGACACGATTCACGCATGATCTGTCAAAAACAGTGTTGTGAAAAAGACAACAGCAAACAATCACCCTTTAGCTCTCGCATATCAGTGCTCTGTTGATTAGTGGGTCAATATAGTGATAATTTTCAAATTTATTCAGCAATACCGTGATGGTAAAATAATATCATCGATAAAAACAGCAAATAATATAATCATACATGCTGTGATTATTAATAGTTTTAATGACTATAGAAATATTTTTAAAAAACCATTACAAAGCATGTTATGTAGCTGATTTAAAAAAAAATCCCCAACTTTGCATGAATATCATACGCAGAAGTAACTGGAGCGCAGGTTATCGCTCCGCCATTCAAACGCTGCGCCTGCTGTGTGATCGATACATGCAAAATCCTGCACTCCTGTTTCTAATGTTGTTGTTAATACTAAATATCGTGCTATTGGGTTCAATCTAAATAGTGCATGAGTCGTCGCAACAATGATAATATGGTGCGAATAATATTTTTTCCAATAATTTTGCATTTGATATTGTGCACTGAAAACTGTAGGTATAATTAACATCAGCAATGTGATTACGATTCAAACTTATTATTTTCATGAAACCTTCATTTAGCATTAATTTCCCCTAGCACTGATGTAATTGCGAATTATACAACCGATTGCAAAATCGAACACGGTGAGTATCAAACGAGAACATGTGTTGATACTACGTGAATCGTGCCGTATCAAAATCGGCATTTTTCTCCACTCTGGTGATAAGAAGTGTGTAAGGAGCATTCACGATTTGTGCACCCTCACGCATATAACTTGACAAACTATATTGATTTACATGCTCCTTTGATATTCCTTATCACCCATCGCTAGAGTTTAAAATGATCAATTTCAAACTGCTCTTGATTCACTTATCAACAGAGCAGCTATTCGATAGCAGTCAAAAATTCAGAGGCAGAGCTCTAAATTGTCTTGCATTCTCAATGAAAGTATCCAACCCAACAGCTTCATCGTTTTTTCACTCTCTCATTCCCAAATGACTGCATCCAAAACAAACGAAGAGAGGCGAAGCCATTTCGACTATCATTGCAAGAAAGCGAGTATCAATGCCACCGTTAGGTAGGGGCTGTCCATAAAAGACGTCACACTTTTTTTGACGATTTTTGACTCCCCATCCCCCCTTTGTCACAAATTGTCACAGAAGCAAAGACCCCCCACCCCCCCCCCCCCCCCATTGTCACATGTCACGAATTCAAAATAAATAAAATTCATCTCAATACATTCTTAATATGTATGACAAACCATACAAATATGAGGGAAAAATCGATTTATTACATGCTGTTATTAGATTAAAAAATATCCCCAAAACTACAAAATCATCGGCAATATTTTATTATTATCAATTATATAAATTAACAAAAGTATTTGGTTGAAATTGATGAAACATTTAAACCATCTGTTTTATTCCTCCTAGGGGTACACAGATATATTATTGTTTCAGGTAAAGAATAATATTTCCTTAGTGTACCATACAGGGCTGAGAAAATAAAGACCCAAACCTCATCAAAACGAGATCACTGCCGGAGAATCTTTTCATGATCAGTTGATCAGTGAATTTTAAATTACATCGATCAAAATCGGTACGGATCTTCCGTCACACAAAATCGGTAGTGATTTTGAGCTAAAATGATTCTTGATTCATGTAAGTTCAATCATTGGATGATTCGATAAGCTTTGATGTTGGTGGAGGAAAATCACATATGATCAAGATAAGACATGACATGATCTACGTCTGAAATCGTTGATCTCCCGACCTTTTTCAAATGGAGTACAATTGAATAAACTGCATCTGATACAAGAAATTCTTATTATTTACTATTATCAATGCTAGAAAATCAAATTACTGAAAAAATTGTCAGTGCATAACTTAAGTTAAACCGTTTGAGGGTATATTTTTTATTTCTACTCATATTAGGCAAAATTTATTAATTTCGCTAATTTACTCGCTCCTCCGTGCACTTTTGCTGATCACAACAGAAATGATTTCCTGCATCACTCATTTCCGAATTTACAAGAAGAAGCTTTTACATCAACAAATACACGTTTTCCTATAGAATGTAAACGTTCATTGTGGAGGTTTTTTCGGGAAATAGGGCAAAGCAGTAATATAATTAGGTATTTCAAAAATGCGTCCCCTGTCACAAAAGGTCACGTTTTATGAAACACCCCCCTCCCCCTTGCGGCGTGACGTCTTTCATGGACAGCCCCTTACTATCATCAGTAGAACATCAATTCTCACTCTTTCATCGATATATTGAGAATCTGTGACGTTTGGCTATAAAGTGTCTAAAATATGATAACTCGATGTAATAACACCCCAGAACCTTTTTGGAAATCAAAACTACAATAAATTCGAACATTAACAGTCGAAAATCTTCGTGAGTCGTTTTCTGTCATTATCGATTCTCGAAGTTTCGATTGAATATCGTTACCACAGTATACGATTTTCACTGAAAACCGAAAATGACTGAAAGAAATAAAAATATTTTGCAGCTACTACGATGAGGTCTTTTCTTACGCGGTTTTTATGCGTTTTTTTTTGGCGGGTTTCCGAAATTACGCGGGTTTTTTTACGCGAATTTTCAAAATTATTCGATTTTATTATTTTGTCTTAGAAATGCATGGAACGTCGAGATGTGGTGTTATTCCGATTTAGTCAACTCTCTGAATCTTTGAAAGTTTTCGATTTTTTTCTATTACACCGGATCTCGACGTTGCATGCATTTCTGAGGCATTTGGCATGATATAAATCTTCAATTTTGCTATTATTTACGCAGCTTTTCGAAGTTAGGTGGTTTTTTTTTTACACGGAATTCCGAAGTTACGCAGTTTTTTGGATCTAGTTATCATAACTTTCAAGCGGAGCTGAGAGTGACATTTATTTCTCGTAATTTTCGTCTATTTTGAGTCAAATTATTATTAGCTATGATAACTCTTCCTGTCACTTCGGCAATGCAGCGAAACGTGGGCTTCAGGGACCAGTTTGGGAAACACTGTTTTAGATCTTCGAGTTTGAAAGAATAAACAAAAAAAGTTCATCCAATTTGGCAATTAGATTTTACCATCGCTACGCTCCGTTATATTAACCGAGCGAAAATTTACTGTTTTGTTGTCGTTCGTTCTGATTTAACAAAAGCATATAATTTAGCTTTGGGTAAACCGAGCGAAACGAACAACCTTAGACAGATGTGGCAATGAGAAAAAGCAAAGAAGACTCAATCGATGAAGTCTAGGCCTAGTCTTTGGTTTATTGGAATATTATTTGTTTTCTTCAAAATTGAACAATAATTGAAAGCTTTGTTCTTGAAGAATAGCACGAATTGTGTTCGACGGAAGTACATTTGGTCAAACGATTATTAATGACTAGTGGCCATTTGAATTGATTAGAAATAGTCCAAGTATCGAGGCAAATTATTACAATGTAAAAACATTTTTTTTATTGAAAATTGAACCTGCATAAACGAATACCATTAACTAACTATAATACTGTCATGTGTACAACTTCGCTTCCACCGTTTTTATCCAGAATTAAAAGCTTTATCGCGAAAAAGTGCTTACGGGTGTATTATTCAAAGTATTGTCCGTCGCTAGCGACAACTTTCTCCCATCTTTCCGGAATTTTTCGGATCCCGGCTCGAAAAAAGGAGTCCTTTTTGACGCTATCCATGAAGCAATCCATTTATCCAACTCTTCGAAGGATTGCAAGTGTTGATCTGCCAGGCCGTGTGCCATCGAACGGAATAGGTGGAAGTCAGAAGTGGTGAAATCTGGGGAACACGACGAGTGGGGCAAGACTTCCCATTTCAGCGTTTTCAGGTACTTTTTGAGCACTTTTGCGACGGCCTCAATCATTGTCGTTTTGGAGGATGACTTTGTCATGTCGCTCTTGATATTGTGGCCGCTTTTCTATTAGCGCGCGACTAAGGCGCATCAGTTGCGTTCGGTAGCGATCTCCTGTGATGGTTTCACCCGGTTTTAAGAGCTCGTAGTAAATCACACCGAGCTGATCCCACCAAAATACAAATCAACACCTTAGCGCCGTGAATATTCGGTTTTGCTTTCGACGAAGTAGCTGGCCCGGGCTTTCCCCATGATTTTCTGCATTTAGGATTATCCTATCGAACCCACTTTTCATCACCGGTTACGATTCAATGTAAAAACCCCTTACGATTTTGTCTTTGAAGCATTTGCTCACATACAAATAGACGGCGCTCGATGTCCCTCGGTTTCAACTTGTACGGCACCCAGTTTCCTTCTTTCTGAATCATGCCCAGAGCCTTGAGTCGTTTTGAAATGGCTTGCTGACTCACTCCCAACGATTCGGCAAGCTCTTCCTGGGTTTGGCACGAATATTTATCAAGTAATGCTTCTAGTTTTATTCAATATTATAATATAATTTTAAGGCACACTGCTTAAGCTCTAAGATGCCAAGGATATTTACTAATCTTAATTACGACTATATTAAAACTAGAATAGTATCATTATGTAATGCCGGTGAATTGGATATTGCATGAGGGTCTTCCATATGCCGTTGGCGAAGATCCATGTTGGCCGCATCCTTCGGTCCGTGTGGGTCCGCGGGAAACACCCCCAGGCTACGAAGGCCCGGCGGGTGGCCCGCATGCTGGTTTTCGACTGGAGCGGTCTTCCCTGGACGATGATGGTGATGTTACGGAAGAGATGAAGAAAAAAAAAAGTAAATATTGTGGAAACGGGGTAAAACAGGGGATGTGGGGACAAAATGTCTGAAAACGATAGAGATCTAATTAGTTGCCATCGAGATGGTGAAGAGACAGGGAAGGGGGAACGAAAAAGTTAGTGACAAAAAAAAGATCTTGTTAGTTCCAATGAAGATGGTGGACAGGGACGGGGATCGAGAGAATCGGGCGGATGTTAGTGTCGAACCTGTAGGTGGAGTTTATACTTTCTGAACGAGGATAAACACATTACACTTGTATATCAATGTGTTTAAGGTACTGGTATATGAGAAGCATATATAAACTATCCCGACTCGCCAACACATCCCGAACCGGAACCTCAGGCGGTCTACCTCGGGCCCTAAGGGATTCCAGTAGCTTCGACCTGGCGTCACGATACTCTACGCACGACCACACGACATGCTCGATGTCCTGATAACCGTCGCCACAGGTGCAGAGACCGCTCTCCGCAAGCCCAACACGCCGGAGATGTGCGTTGAAGGTGTAGTGATTTGACATGAGCCGCGACATAACACGAATGAAATCGCGACTCACGTTCATCCCCCTGAACCAAGGTTTCGTCGATACCCTAGGGATAATGGAATGCAGCCATCGTCCCAGTTCGCCATTGCTCCATGAAGTTTGCCAACTTTCGAGAGTTTTCTGACGAGAGATACTGAAAAATTCATTGAAGCAGATTGGTCTTTCATAAATATCACCTTCCAATGCGCCCACTTTAGCCAATGAGTCTGCCTTTTCATTGCCCGGAATGGAACAATGCGAAGGGACCCAGACTAACGATATTAAATAAGACCGTTCAGATAAAGTTCTCAAATGTTCCCGTATTTTCCCCAGGAAATATGGGGGATACTTTCCTGGCTTCATTGCCCGGAGAGCTTCTATTGAGCTTAGACTGTCCGTAACAATGAAATAATGGTCTTTGGGCAAGGTTTTAATGATCTCGAGGGTGTACTGAATAGCAGCTAATTCTGCGACGTAAACTGAAGCCGGATCACTGAGTTTGTAAGAAGCGGTGATGTTTTGATTGAAGATGCCGAAGCCTGTGGACCTGTCGATGTTTGATCCGTCAGTGTAAAACACCTTTTCACAGTTGACTGTTCTAAATTTATTATAGAAAATATTTGGGGCCACTTGAGGGCGCACGTGATCCGGAATTCCATGAATTTCTTCTCTCATGGATGTGTCGAAAAACACAGTAGAATCAGAAGTATCCAAGAAATGAGCACGGTTGGAAACAAACGAAGAAGGATTAATATTCTGAGCCATGTAATCAAAATACAAGGACATAAAACGGGTCTGAGAATTGAGCTCGACAAGCCTTTCGAAGTTTTCAATCACCATCGGATTCAAGATATCGCATCGGATAAGCAATCGATATGAGAGATCCCAGAATCGATTTTTCAACGGTAATACGCCCGCGAGCACTTCGAGACTCATCGTATGAGTCGACTGCATGCAACCTAAGGCAATACGCAAACAACGATACTGAATTCTTTCCAGTTTAATGAAATGGGTGTTCGCGGCGGATCGGAAGCAGAAGCATCCATATTCCATTACGG
Source organism: Malaya genurostris (assembly GCF_030247185.1). Classification (NCBI taxonomy): domain Eukaryota; kingdom Metazoa; phylum Arthropoda; class Insecta; order Diptera; family Culicidae; genus Malaya; species Malaya genurostris. Next base: position 192,658,562 of record NC_080572.1, read on the forward strand.
ACAACATCGTTGTTTGGTAAAGCCTGATCAGGTCTCCTGGGTGGGCACCCCACCAAGTTCCGGTTATTGTGCGAAGAAAATTGATTCTCTGCTGGCATTTTTGTTTCAGATACCTAATGTGACATCCCCAGTTGCCTTTGGAATCGAACCAGACCCCGAGATATTTAAATGTGAAGACCTGAGCTATGGTTTCACCCCCTAGTTGAAGTTGTAGTTGTGCTGGTTCTCGCTTCCTTGAAAATACAACCAGCTCAGTTTTCTCCGTAGAGAACTCGATACCCATTTGAAGAGCCCATGTCGACAAGTTGTCGAGGGTATCTTGCAATGGTCCTTGGAGATCGGCAGCTTTGGGTCCTATAATAGACACAACGCTGTCGTCGGCAAGTTGTCTTAGCGTGCAAGATGTGTTGATACATTCATCAATGTTGTTTACGTAAAAGTTGTATAAAAGGGGGCTTAAGCATGAGCCCTGAAGAAGACCCATGTAACTGAATCGTATTGTCGACAAATCACCATGCGCGAAATACATGTATTTCTCGGACAACAGATTATACAAAAAGTTATTCAAAATTGGTGAAAGACCTTGCTGATGCAGCTTCTCAGATAGGATGTTTATGGAAACTGAATCAAAAGCCCCCTTGATGTCTAGGAAAACTGACGCCATTTGTTCTTTACGAGCAAATGCCATTTGAATTTCGGTTGAGAGCAACGCAAGACAATCGTTCGTTCCTTTGCCCCTGCGGAAGCCGAATTGTGTATCTGAAAGTAAGCCATTAGTCTCGACCCAATTGTCTAGACGAAACAGAATCATTTTTTCGAACAATTTCCGGATACAGGAAAGCATAGCAATCGGCCGATACGAATTGTGATCGGAGGCTGGTTTCCCTGGTTTTTGAATGGCGATAACTCTTACTTGTCTCCAGTCATGTGGGACAATATTATCCTCAAGAAGCCTATTGAATAAATTCAATAAGCGCCTTTTGGCAGAGTCAGGCAAATTTTTCAACAAGTTGAATTTGATTTTGTCTAACCCCGGAGCTTTATTGTTACACGATAAAAGCGCAAGTGAGAACTCGACCATCGAAAAAGGTGTTTCGTTTCTGTTAGATGAGGCGACGCGCATGATCGTCTGTTCCGGAGCAGAGTCAGGACATACTTTTTTAGCGAAATCGAATATCCAGCGGTTAGAATATTCCTCGCTTTCGTTCGTGGTGTTTTTGTTGCGCATTCGTCGGGCTGTGTTCCAAAGAGTACTCATTGATGTTTCTCTCGATAATCCGTCTACGAATCGACGCCAATAACCGCTTTTCTTCGCTTTAATCAAGCTTTTCATCTTAGCGTCTAATGCCGCGTAGTTTCTAAAATTATCAGGTGTTCCGTTTTTCCTAAACTCGATAAATGATGAAGTTCTCTCCGCGTTTAATTCCGAGCACTCTTTGTCCCACCACGGGTTGGGAGGACGGATGTTAGTTTTCGCGCCGGGTACACGTTTCGTCTGAGCTTGAATCGCGGTGTCGAGAATCAAGCCAGCCAAAAACGTGTACTCTTCCTCCGGAGGAAGTTCTTGTGTTGTTTCTAGTTTCTCAGATATCGAATTTGTGTAGCATTTCCAATCAATATTTCGTGTGAGGTCATACGAAACATTGATTGTCTCCGATGGTCTTAATCCATAGGCGATTGAAATCACGATAGGCAGATGATCGCTACCGTGGGGATCAGGGATCACCTTCCACGTGCAGTCCAACCGTAGCGATGTCGAGCAAAGGGGATGCTTCTAGTTGTTCATCTTTGAAGGTTTTTTCTCTTCCACCACCAGTTTGTCTTCGACATCGAAATTACCATTTTTAAAACGTTGAAACCACTCCCGACACGTTCTTTTACTCAGAGCAGCATCACCATAGGTTTTTGAGAGCATTCGATGCACTTCAGCTGCATTTTTTTCGAATTTCGAAAAGTAAAACTTCTCGCAAATGGCGATAATTGGGCACATAAACAGACATTTTCGAGCGTGAATAATACGAAAACAAGAACAACTGTTACTGAAACGGCTATGACAATTCGTTAGGCGCTGTACACACTCACTTTAAAGGCATTATCATGTATTTTGACCATCCTCAGCCGGTACAGCCACCTATCGGAAAACAGCGGAAGCAAATTTGTACACCTGATAGATATCGTCAAACGTTCAAAAATATGGTTTGTATTATACATACTTTTACATGCGGGAAAGTGTTTATTCCTCACCGTTTCGTTTGAAATCATAGAAAAAATATTTTCGCTTAGCAAAATCGTTTGTGCAATCGAAAGAAGTTTAAAAATAAACGCTCTACGTTTGGACTTCAACCAAGAACCAACTACCATCTCTTAACGAGCACAAAATTCACCCACACTCGAGGTCAAATAAATACAGTTTTCAATTGAGGTAATAGGAAACAAACATCAATCGAACCACAAAATTGGCTAGACACTAGATAAATAAGTTCCACCACATTTGAGCTAACAACACACGCAAACATACCAACATACAAACAAACAAACAAACAAATAGAAACACTGATGGAAGAAACTGGTACATATTGTAGGGAAACAATTCAAATGGCAAAAGTAATAAAACGCATACCGTTCTGCTATGTAGTATATAACACTGGTAGGAGTTACGAACAAATACAACAACCAAAAAAACAAAAAAAAAAGTGTTAATGTGATTAACCGTGGCCGAGTCGTGCCCGATCTCCAATAAAAAACCATATGAACAAGCGAAACCAAACGAGTCAGGATTAGTGAAAGGAAAGAATCGAATAAACTTTGTACTATATAACCTCTAAGGACTCTAACGAATAAGAAGGCGGATGATTGGTAATGACCGGCAGGATTTCTCAGCCCAATTAAATGAATTGTATTAGCAAATTTTAAATTTTTTGGATTAATATGGGAATGAAAACTGCCAAATTTTTAGATAACAGTGTAAGAAGTAATTACAAAATAAAATTACGAAAGAAAAATAAAAAAAAAACAAAAGACAGCAACTGCTTAAGTAATAAACATAATGTTTAATAGATACGAGAAATCAAGTCGACCTAGCGAAAAAAAAAACAGTTAGGTGAAGTATAGCAAAAGTTTACACAACTCAACAGAAGTTAAAAAAAAAACTAGCCAATTGCGGAACCATAGAACAGGAAACAGGTAATCATAAAATGTACGTTTAGTTAGTTTGTTTGTTTTGTCGACGGTGATAAGAGCAAACACCTGGCCTCCGGGTTTTTGTTTTCGGTACACGGATTGTAAGGCGATTGGCTCCCGAGAGTAGAGCGCTTTATCGCATTGGCTCGGCTAGACTGTAGGCAAACAACAGGACATACGGTAGTGGTAAGGTACAACTATTTCCGAATTCTTAAAATTAGTTCCTGAAAATGAGACACGAGTAGTAGTGGAAATGGAACAGAATAGAACAGAGAGGGCATCAAACGTTAATTTTTGTGATATGTGTAAATAATATTGCCAAAAACAAAAAAAAACAGAACCGAGGCTGCTTTTTTGTACAGGAACGGAAGGCCAAATACGAAGAAAACAGAGTGCCAAACAGTTTAGCTACACATACACACACAGAGAGACACTAGTGGAGACTTCCTCTGGAAAAGTTTTTCTTTTTAACTCAGTACCGAAAACAGGCCGTTTTCGTAGAGCTTGAGCAACAACAAAAAAACTGAAAACTACATCGTAATTTTTTTTCTCCCTTGATGATCAACTGTACCAAATACAATTGACCGTGAATTTGGTTTTCGATTTCGTGTCCGGCTTCATACTCTTCAAAGAGGAAGATCACTACTGCAGACCACATTCAAATGATCGGGTCACGAAATTTCTCGCGGTCGGCTCTGATCGGGCGCATATCATCGGACCGAGCAGAGAGGAAAGGAAAAGTGTTTCCAAAGGTTGCATCACGTCAATAATAGTAGACCTTATGCGTTGATGATCGGGCCGTGGTTTTTTGTTTTTTTTTTGTGCTTATAAATGCGTTCAAAGTCATGCTGATATTAGAGCAAACGTGAGGTTCGGTGAAGATCGAACCAAACCGGTCTGCACGCATATGTTAATCACTGATTTCGGTGCCATCTTCGTCGTCGTCGATCGTACGACAAGATTCAGTTCAGCGGAAGATTGCGTCAAGCTGCTGGGAATGTAGCTCGCAGTTATGTCGTACAGTTTTTAGTAGGTTTCGCATTCCACGGACTAGGACAACAGGCCCACTGTCTGCGCTCCAGTGATCGACTTTTTTTCTGAACTTTATATGAAAAAAAAAACACCCGAACAAACGTATTTGAATATCCGTCAATTTTTTTTGAGGCATCAGTCAAAGTCACAATTTTGTTTTGCTCTACGAAAACACTTTGCCTTTTTCTTTTGACATTTTTCAAAGCACCGGTCAGTGAAGCAAAACCTCGACGGTATGTAAAGAAGCAAAAAGAACATCGATAATGTTGCGGACACCGAGAAACAACAAATTATTAAAAAACAAAAAAAAAAAACAAAAAAGAAACGGAAATCAGTAGCGCCCCAAAACGACGATACAAGGAAAAAAGATAATTTAATTTTTATACATTTTTCGGAACAGAATAGTAAATCACGTATATTGAAACCGATTCACACGATTCACACTCGGAGAGGGAGAGATCAAACGCAAACAAGTTTTTAATAAACCAACCTGTATATTCGAATCGTTAATTTTTAGCACCCCGACTCTTATTGCTGTCATTATGAAAAGCGCCGGAAAAAAAAACGGGCGAAAAACGATCGGCCGAATTCAGCTGACCAAACTAGGAGAAAAAAAAACATAAACAAACAAAACGGAAGTTGTACAGAACTAATGTTTAATTTTATTTCGAATTCTGAACCAACACAAAATAATTAGATCTCATTACGAGGAACAGGATTAAAGATTATTGGTGAAAAAATAATAAGAGAAAAAAACCATTTGTTAAATCGTAATATTTTCAAATTTATTGTAATTTCTATGAAATATATGACAAAAATTGACAAAAAAATTTGTTTTGTTTTCTTTCGAGTGGCAATCCGAGTGAGAGGATCGACCTACATTGAGAAATGCGTAAGAGGAAAAAATCGACAGCGAACGGCCGTTACTCTTATATTGGCGCCAAATTTGTGCAAAAATTTCAATGTCATCAGGTTCTTCGAAAAGCCGATCCAAGCTTTTGTTTTGTTGAATGGATTCGAAAGTCTGGTTTCTGAGTTGCATGACGTTCGGTATGGATTCGATTGTTCAATGGAAGTATTCTTCAAATACAATGTTGAAGGGTTATTAAAGCATTCTTTTGGTTGAAAACTAGTCAGATTTAAGTAACACCATTTTTTTACAAATCAAGGTATTTCGTTTGACATTTTTCATCATTTTTTACTCTAAACCTCTTTGCCACAGATTACAAGTTCCCCTTGTTCAGCTTCTCATGTCTCACGTATGTTTATGTTGAGGTTCCGCCTAACGATTGGCCCTAATTTTTTTCTTTGGATGATGCTTGAGGGAAACGTTTTTCGCGGTATATGGCCATTTTCCATATTGGCAAGATGCCAAATCTACCCAAAGTAGAACAGAGTAATGCGTTGTAAATGTGGTTTTTCGTGGACACAGAACCGGAAACCTTTCACATTTCGTTGTAATCTTTGAAAGTTTAATGTTTTGAAAATTTATGCCTCCTTTTGTTTGGCTACCATCTTGTGCTACGCTAAAAATAATTTTGCCAGTTTCTTTATGTACAGGTTGCGTGATCGTACTCTGACCAACTCTTTTCAGTAATTCGTCACGATTTGAACTCACCATCTTCTCGCCATCTCGGCTGGCTTTCGATATCTCGGGCGGAGACGTTGTGATTCCATTTAAAACAGATCGACACTGTTTTCGATGAAATTCTACATATTAGCAACTAAAGTAGAACTCAGAACCTCCTCAAACATCGCTTCCGATATCTCCTCATCAAACCCGTTATTGTAGGGGTTTTGAGGAAAATTGTAAGAGGTTTTAAAAAATGCCAATATACCGGAAGTTGCCATCTTGGAATTCAGATACATTTCAAACATCGTTTTCCCGTTCCAAAAATACCCATATTGTGAAAATTTTACCCGGATAGAAGTAAATAACAAACAAAGATTAAAATAATAACCAATTTTACCATGACATTTTGTCTTGATGTTTCGGTGCTGTCATAGCGATACTTGATATTTTCATGTAGTTTCATAAAATGAATCAAGAAATTGTACAATATCTGTTCAGCATCAATATTAGTTATTGTATCTTATTACGTTATTATTGAGTTATTCCAATTTCATCAAGTTCAATTGATCCACTAGTTCTATCTTCAAACAAAATACTATTGAATAAACTGCGTAAGAATCAGATAAGATAAATGCTTATCTATTCCTAATACTAGAATACCAAATAATTCGTCTTCTGTATTTTGTTCTTGCTTTGATACACCCAAACCTCCGTTTACGTAAACTTTTTTTACGTTACCTCTTTTTACGTAACTCTTTTTACGTAACTCTTTTTACGTAACTCTTTTTACGTAGCTCTTTTTACGTAACTCTTTTTACGTAGCTCTTTTTACGTAACTCTTTTTACGAACAATATCCCAAATAACGTAAACTTTTTTTACGAACAAAATCCCAAATAACGTAAACTTTTTTTACGAACCTACTTCGTAAAAAGAGGCTTTCGCATACAATGAAAATCGTTTCCGGCTCATTTATATTCCATGGAAATTACTACAATATGAGTGTTGTCGAAACGGGTTTGATAAGTACAAGGTGGAAAACGATGTTTAAGATGGTTTTGAATTCCAAGCTGGCGACTTCCGGTTTATTGATATTCCTTGAAAACCTTTATAATATGGGTATTTTCAAAACGGGTTTGATGAGTACATGTTTGGAAAACGATGTTTCAGGTGGTTCTGAATTCTAAGATGGCGACTTCCGGTATATTGACATTTTTTAAAACCTCTTACAATTTTACTCAAAACCCATACAATAACGGGTTTGATAAGGAGATATCGGGAGCGATGTTTGAGGTGGTTCTGAGTTCTGCTTTATTTGCTAATATGTAGAATTTTGCTTTATTTGGGACACTTGTTTAGCAATTTCAACAGTCTTGATAATCTGATTTGACTGGTGTTTTAGTATTTTTTTACTAAATAAAGCTATGATTTAGATCTGACGCAGATATTATACTACTGATTCAAAAATGTAAATGAAAACCGTTCCGAAAACATGCATATTATGAAGGTATTCGAGCAGTTCGAGTAATATCGATACATATTGCAAGAGTTTTCAAGGAATATCAATAAACCGGAAGTCACCATCTTGGAATTCAGCAATACCTCAAACATCGTTTTCCGACATCTACTCATCAAAACCGTTCCGAAAATATCCATTTTGTATGGATTTTCAAGGAATGTCAACAAACCGGAAGTCGCCATCTTGGAGTTCAGAACCACCTCAAACGTCGTTTTTCAACATGTACTCATCAAACATGTTCCGAAAATACCCATATGATAAGGGTTTTCATGGAATATCAATAAACCGGAAGTCGCCATCTTGGTAATTGATGCGACTTAGAACATCCTTTTCCGGCAAATACTAATAATTTTTGTTCCATAGTTATCCAGTATATTATTAAATTCCAAATAACGAAACCTTTTTTTACGTTGAAAATTCCAAATAACGTAAAATTTTTTTACGTTGAAAATTCCAAATAACGTAAACTTTTTTACGTCATATATCGATTTACGAAGTGCCGATTATTACGTAGATGAATGTTTGGTTGTATTACAATACCAGGATTTTAAATTTTGTTGTTATTTCTTTATGCAGGCTTTGTTATGAATTCTTATATTTTAACTTTTATTTCAAACTAAATTTCTACCGTTGAGATGTTCGTTTTTAATAATAAAATTGGTTGTTGGTTTGCAAATCACTTCTACCCGGGTTATACCATCTCCGACTTTCGATTACATTCCGGATCAGTTTTCCTGGCTGTCGATAAACGTCCTCTTCTCACTTTACTTGTGCTGGTTTCAGTTGATTAGGATACATTTATCGATTTCATCAACTTAACGTGACAATAGTTCGAATTTTCACAATGCGCAGGCAGAATTCGACGTTTTACTACTTTTGCTTCGATGTCATTATCTGAACTAAACAGCAAATGTCACGATGAAAATTGTGACGTCCAGTTAAAGTTGATGCATTTTAACTAATTTCCAGAAATACTATACAATCACTATAACAACTGATTTTTGATCCGAAGCCCGGAGCGACGAATATATCTGTGCCTGTGTGTATGTGACAAAAATATACACTTAATTTTTTGAACTTGGTTGAACAGATTTCCACAAACTTGCTATCAAATGAAACGTAGTCCCATAATCAGTTACTAATTTTTATCCAGATCCGACATCGAGCTCCAGATTTACAAGTGTGGTTTCTAACGAAGGTTTGGTTTCTATCAAAGGACCATAGGAAGCTGTTGAACCCGTTTTAATCCACCTAGAGGTGTAGTTGTGTTTTCCTCATTAAGGATCAAGAGTAAACCAAATTAACTTGTGTTGGTAATTTGTATATTACGTACATTTTATTTGGTACGTATGTCATAGATCTATGTATTCATATATGCAGTACAACCAGTTTAAACAATTTTTTTAGCAATAATTTATTCCCAATTCTTGGATGAAATATCAGTTTTAATCAATTTTTCATCAATGTTTGATGGAAAATTGCTTACATTTTATGAATGTAGATTTAAATTCTCTAATAAAAAAATTAACAACATTGCTTCAAGGCACTTGTATCTAATACAAAATAAAAAAACTAAACATTTTCTTTTACAAAAGCAGTTTTCCGGAAAATGAATAGTTTTACGACAACATTCCACATCCATTGTCTTTCGCGTGATAAATTAAAGGTTCCTATTTTGCGAGTTTACTTGTAGCAGGTACGTAGAGTTTTGGACTAAGATTTTCGCTTCTCTAGAATTGCAATTTTTAAGCAGAATTAACTGATTGGTTCATGTTTCAACCATATGGAAGATTTATTGATTAAAATCAAGCAAACAAGCGCAGAAATTTGTTTTTACGCACACATTGTTGACATTACTCATACTCTTGCGTTTTACGAGAAATTTATGCAAGTTTCATATTGGACATATCGGATAACTGTTTCTGGAACCGAAATCGGGAGACTGTTACAGTTGCAGTAGGTTTTCATGGCTGAATTCATTTCATTCAATCTGATTGGAAAATTTTGTACTTTTTTGTGTCGTCAGCTGTTAGAACCGTTTGCTCACTGGACAATTCCCGATTCACTACCACTACGGTGAGGTCAACGTCAAATATATCTAGTAAAAATATTTAATTGGAGTATATAAAACAACCGCCATCTTCGATAAACGATAGAATCCTCGAAAGCGTGTTAAAATATTTAGTGCATAGAATTGTTACAAACATTATTATCCTTTCTTTATTCTTTATTATTGTGTGAATTATATGAAATTCAAAGTAAGTTATATATTTAAAGTGCAACGATTAAGACTTACATGAATTCTTTATTATATTAGGATTTATAGGAGACAGAAGTTGCATTCAGATAACACGAGCGCTAATCGATTAAATGAATTATTTTTGTGCATGATGTAAGCTAATTGTCTATAACCTTAATGCATAGCTGCTAAGTTTATTTGCATTATAGAAACACCGAACGGTCTGGCCATAGTGAGATTCGCAGTATAACCCACTATAAGAAAACTATAATTGTGAGTAACATTATAACCTCAAATACTCTGATTACTAAAATAAATATATTCCAGCTGTGAGCGTATTCATTCGAAACGCTACGGAGAAATTTTCTTGGTCCGAACATCAACTATATGAAGGTTAGACATTTTTATCTTTCATTATTCTGGAAGTCGGATCCGGATGAAATTCAATCTCATTCAATAGAATAATAAGACCTTGATTTGATTCAAAGTTCAACCGGTTTAGTCGCGGTTAGTTTGTTTTGGTTTGGCACGTGAAATTATAAGAACTTTTATTTTAACCTAGATTTGTAAAAATTGGCAAACTATCGCTAAGAAAAGTGAGTTCGTTTCAGAAGCCGGAGACTGGGATAGCCGGAATGGGTACGTTTGGCCGTCAGCTGACAAGGCCGATTGATTGAAACTCATTTGAATCCTCAGCAAATCCATTTTTCCATCTGTGAGAAAACTGTGTAAGTAATTTGAAGGTGCAATTTTTACACTCACCACCCTGTAATTCCGGTACCAGATAACGGATCAGATGAAATCCAGTAATTTTATACGGGACCGCAAGACCTTTCATTCGAAACTAAGTTAATGAAAGTCAGTTCAGCCGTCTCCGAGAGAAGTTAGAGCAAAAAAAACCTTACATACACATTACACACACAAACATTTTGCGTACTTGACGAACTGAGTCGAACGATATTTGACACTCGGACCGTACGGACTTTGGTTCAAAAGCTGGTTTTCACAGTAATAGCCCTGCCTTTCTTTATGAGAGGGACAAAAAGGAAATTATGTACCCTCAATTTTCTTAGTAATGGTTGAACTGATCGTTCCAAACTTAGATGTGAACAGAAGAATAGAAGTTTTTGAGACTGCTATTGATTTTTTTTACGGATAAAAGCAAAGTCTTGGAAGTCATTCAGGGATTTTGGCACAACAAAAAAAGTCTTGGTTTCAAACTGTTTCCTAAATTGTTTGAGCTTGTCGTTCTGGAGCCTATTTTAATCACTGCAAGCAGAAACTTAACACGGGTTCATGCCGCTCAACGGCCACTAACCTACTAACTTCCACGACGTTTATAATCTAAAGGTCATCAAACGGACGTTTTCTACACGGACCTCTCTGCTGCTTTTGATAAAATTAATCACGCTATCACAATTGCCAAATTGGACAGACTGGGCTTCGGTTCCAACATTCTTCGGTGGATTCAATCGTATCTTTGCAATCGACGGCTGGCGGTTAAGATCAATGAAAATGTTTCCATGGAGTTTTTTTGCTTTTTCTTGTATTCCACAAGGCAGTCATCTCGAACCACTGATATTTCTACTGTATTTCAACGACGTGAACTATTCATTGAAAGGTTCACGATTATCTTTCGCGGGCGACCTAAAGTTAATCCAAATTATCAAGACTCTTGAAGATGCCTATTTTCTTCAGAGTGAGCTTGAAATTTTCTCCAAATGGTGTGAAATTCATAAAATGACGCTAAATATCAGCAAATGCTCGATTATCACCTTCACACGAAAAAAAAACACCTATTCGTGTCAATTATTGTCTTCGAGGATCAGTGACTGATAGAGTCAATTGTGTCAAAGATCTTGGGGTTCTTCTCGACGATTACAAGCAGCATATTTCGTACATCGTGGCAAAGGCTTCTCGTTGTCTAGGATTTGTCATGAGAACCGCTAAGCACTTTACAGATATATACTGTTTGAAAACTCTCTACTGCTCGCTTGTACGGTCAACACTCGAATATTGGTCGTCAGTAGAGTTCCATACTAGACTTGAATCAATACAGCGCAGATTCGTTCGTTTCGTTCTTCGTCGTTTGCCCTGGAATAACCCTCACCAGCTGCCTAGTTATGAAAGCCGTGGGATGCTTATCGGACTCGATACTCTGCAAGTACGTCGAGATCTGTTCCGTGCAATGCTAATGGCCGATATTTTGACGAACAATATTGATTGCCCTGCACTACTTTGTCAAATCAACATCGATGTTCGTTCTAGAGCTCTTCGCAACAACAACCTCCTCAGAATGCCAAAGGGATTCGATTTCTATTTTCCTCGTAGCAGAATAAAAGCGAAGTTTTTTAGTATTCTTAGAAATAATCATTAGGACTTTAGTTTGTCTGTTGATTACAATATAAATAAATAAATAAATAAATAAATAGTTGAATTTGCTGCCGATTCTCGAGCAGAAAAATATGTTAACATTTCATCCGCATAAGTAAAAAATCTTCTTTTATCCACCTAGTGGTGTAATGATGCCTATTTCATATTATTTATATTTTCAAAAATATCACTAGAAGATTTAGACAAGAAAATTTTTTTAAACTTTAAATTAAAATTAGAAATATTCAGTGACTAAATAACGGTTTGAAATATTAAACACACTTTACCCTATAGTTCGCGAACCAGAAGTTGGACGCGTATGAAATTCAACAGTAACCTATGAGACTTTCATTTGGGCCTAAGTTTGTGAAAATCGATCAAATCAGAATTTTGATCCCCTGACACAGATTTACAGATTTTTCTCCTGAAAAATGTAGGTTAAAATGTGGCAACCCTGCACGCTGTACGAAATTGAACAAAGCACGCTGCGAACGGAGCAAAGGCGGTGGTGTTTCCGTACCAGCACGTACAGATGCTTACCGGTTTTGCATTGTCATTTTGTATGGCGGTTTGATAATTTCGACACGCATCGCCCTATAATTTCGGAAGCGAAAGTCGGTTCTGGATGAAATTTCACAGTATTTTTTTAAGCAATGAGAGCTTTTATTTCAATCCTGAATTGAGAAAATCGGTTCAACCGTTGCTGAGAAATCGAAGTGAGCTCCGTTTGCTGAGCTTTTCTTCACTATTATCGGTACTTCCGGAAGCGGAAACCGGGCACTAGTAGGATTACATAACTACCAACTAACAAGATCTGTCAACTGGAAGAAATTTACCAGTAGATGTTTTAAAAAACTCCGCCTCGTTTCGCCATCGCTAGTGAAAAATTACATATGAAATCGAAAATTTTTCACTTATCATGCTGTAATACCGAAACCCGAAGTCGGATCTGAATCTATTAATCGGGAACTTTTTAAAGAATGTCAAGACCTTTCATTTGCAACTTAGTTTGTGAAAATCGGTTGAGGAATTTCCGAGAGAATTGAGTGCCCATTTCCTCATAGATTTGCACATATTATCATGAAATTCCGAAACCGGTAGTCGGATGAAAATGAAATTCAATATTTTAGTTTGAATTAAAGTTTGTGAAAATCGGTTCTGGCCATCTGCTCGAAAAGTGAATGACAATTTTTCCATTTGTTTTTGTGCATATCACCCTGTAATTCCGGAACCAGAAGTCGGATCGGGATAGAATTCAATAGCAGTCTATAGGATCATACGACCTTTGCATTGATTGAGTGCAATTTTCCTAATACGTTAGATCATATTATTTTTCTCGATTAGAGGATGATAGTTTCATTTTTTTTTGTTTCTTGTTTGCTTTAAGAAAAGAAGATCGAAACTTATGTGTAAAAGTAGTCAATTATCTTTTTGTGGCCATTGGTAAAATTCTCTGTTAAACTATTTAGGGCTCTTCGAAAGCGAGTGCATATTAAGTCTTCTATCGTTACAGAATTGAGATTTCTGATCATCAACGGTTAGATTTGATAGATCAGAGATAAAGAACGATCGATCGAAGAGACACTGCCAAAATATATTTCTAGTGATTGGAGAAGGTTGTGATGCTAATTAAAAATTCTCTCTGGTTTATGATTCACACTGTTTTCCACAGACCACGTGTAAATCGTGTCTTGTATCATTGTCAAACTTGTTCAGTTTGGTCTATAACTAAATCATAAATGGGGGCTAACAAAGTCGAAGGGGGGTCTACTTTTTTATCGAAAAATTGTGTTCAGTGACGAAGCTAGGGGCTGGAGTCCACTAGGAGATTGATAGTACCTATTATCTTTCTTCGGGCAGTACGAGCCTAGATGCCGTGTGGAATCCGGTGGAAAAAAACTTAACCAAGAATAGATTCACTGGGTTCCTGCTTGCATGTCGTAAATGGCGACACTTGCCGGAGTGTCTTTTTCCCTTCAGTAATCGGATTTTTCAACGTTTCACATCTGATTACCATATTTTACTATATTATCTCTTCATTCAACTTTATTCAACTTATCAATTTCTTGTTCGCTTCTGAGAAAAGTTTTATTTGGTAGTTTTTATTCTCCCATGTTATTGCTTGTCTTTCACGATTATAAATTGAATGATAAAAATAAACTGTTACGAAGATCCGTTAATATTACACTGTTAATAACAAAGAGAACATAGATCTCGGTAGTCGGTTGCTCAGATCAACCAATATAAGAAATTAACCATTTTTATTTATTTTTTTATTTTTAATTAACGCAGTAAATAATAAAGTGGAAATAATAAACAATCAAGACGCGCGTGAAATCTGTTGACCTTTGTTTGGTGATGTTAAAATGATTTGATATAATTAATAGAATAAGTCACTGCAATGAATCAAATCCTATTTACTCGTAGCAGGTAATTCCATTTAAAAAGTATAAAGGAAGTTTTATTCGTTATGCGATTATATTTCAAATTTTCCTTCAGTTTCCAATCCAATATCTCTAAAAAAATCACCCTTTATATCAAATAAGCTTTCCACCCACTAGCCGCACTGATTGCAACTCAATAGAAACACTATCGTTTAATATTGAAATCTTTGTTTTTGGCTATAAAAAGCCGATTTGAATGGATATAAACATTTTAAGTTTTTAAAAAAACGATTCACCTGCGCTACATTTTCGACAAATAATTCAATGACAAACAATTCAATTATTTTCAGAATCCGCTTTTTAACAAAACTCGATCATTCTACCGGTAGCCGAAGTCAGATCGGCGTCAACTTCGCAAACCCCAAGCGCATGCAATGACGATTGCGGCCGACTGTGAACGCCTCTACCCGGCAGCACCGACTTCTCACATTACAGTCACTCGTTGGCCGGCCTTTTTGATCTACCGGCCGGTTTGTCTACGGTAAAGTTCATCAGCGCCATTAGTTTAAGCTAGTACCATTCATTAGACAAACAGTTCCTACTATCTAAACCAGCTGGGATGACCATGAAAGTGACATACGGCTGAATGTGATGCTCACTTCAATGTTAGATGGATGTTGGAAAAAGGAAAAAGCAGAACCAGTTTCTGCACGGTTGGTATTCTAAGTTTGCACTAGTTGTAGTGATAGAATGATGAGCACATTCGCAGCAAAAAGTTTTCATAATTTGTTTTCCTGAACTATCTGCGTCAATTTCACAGAGTCATGCTCAAGTACAATTACAATTAGTTACATTGATAGGTTTTTGTCTCAATTATTATGTTTTTTAGCTTCGCGAATCTGGAAAACTATTTAATTCCAATAGCCGTGCAAATGTAGTAAGTATATTTCGATTTATTAGTAGAAAAATAACATCAATTATGCTGTCATTTCATTCTCAAAGGGTTGGCGGATCAGTGCATAGGGCATTGGGTCTTACAAACCAGTTGCAAAATGTTCTAGCCATGCAATGATTCTGTACGCTATGAATCAACTGTGAAGTCTGTTGAAACAGAAAGGTCAAATTCCACAAAAAGAATGTATTTGCTTTCTCTCTCATGGTGGGAATCAATTTTTGGGCGATAAGGTAAAATGTTAAAATAAAGCTGCACAATTATGCAAATCTCTTTACAACTTAAGGAGGACTCTAAAATCGAAATAAATTATTCAACCTGTTCTATCCAATTGGCTGTGTAATAGCGGAATATGGCACTTTCCGACTGTCCAGACCAGTCAATATTTGATTTTCTCTTTATCACCCGTACAGTTCCCTCAAAACCTATTTTTTGCGAAGAAGAGTGTGCTAAATGGAGAATGTTGTTTGCCAATCGATTCAGACCATATTTGCTCATGTTTGCCTCTCGCCAGTTTTTTAACCAATGATGTTAATTTTTTCTTTATTTTTTCAATGAAATTTAGGATTGTTGATTTAGAATGATACCATTGTATAACTTGGCTTTTAACTGACATCTTACCTATAAGGCATGAAAGTTACTGCAATCATCAATCCACAAGGTTAAACAGGACTGTGGGAATTCAACATTGATTTCTATATTTTTTTGAATAACAAAAAATAAATAATGTCTTGTTCAGTAAAGCGAAAACAAAACAGTTAAACGATATTGTTTGAGATAAAATAAAATGAAATGAAATATTTGAAAATGATCAACAATGCGTTTTCTCTTATATTGAAATCGGAACTGACATTTTGCATTGATTTCAACAGAATTAATAGAGGGAGACAGTGACTGTTCGCTAGAAGAAATAATAAAGTAATTGATTTATTATTGAGCTTTCAAGTTACGTTGTCCCTTGCAATTTGACAGGCAAACTTGCAATACACATGTGCCTCTACTGGTTAAGCATAATGCCAGAAGTGCTCATGAGAATGGCATAGAATTTCTGCTAAAATTCCTGATTATTGATCGTAGCCCAAAGATCCTCTAGTATTGTATTCAACTTGTAACAGCCCAACATGAACGGAGAATGTCTGTATATATGACTTTTTTTAACCACTAGATTTCCTCGGAGATGACTTTTTTTTATTCAATAGTATAATAAATTTTTAGTTCGGAGATGACAGAATCGATTTCAAAAACGTCATTTGGGAGTTAAAATTGAGTCAATGTTCACTTTTGAAGGGCAAATAACGGAGAAGTCACATTTTTTTAAATGTCAGCACAGTTTTCTCGACACCATCAGAACTTCCATTTAAATTTGTGTTGTGCATTTTAAATTTGAAGTTTGTGCACGCTTTTAAAATAAAGGTAGTAGAGACAAGTGCCCTTGGGCCCACGGTCTTAGGGGCTAGTTCTTTTGAACCGTTCGCGAACGAATTGCCCATCTCTAGTTGAAACTGGGGAAGTTGTCAATTTCTCAGGCGAAACGACATAACAGATCGGCTGAAAAGTTCGTATCGTTTCTATGAGAAGGCGCCACTAGAATTAACTCCATACCATTTTCAGTTAGTACCAACCTTCAAAAGATACGTGTATAAATTTGACAGCTGTCTGATTATTAGTTTGTGAGATATTGCATTTTGAGTGAAGCTACTTTTGTTATTGTGAAAAAAATGGAAAAAAAGGAATTTCGTGTGTTGATGAAACACTACTTTTTGATGAAAAAAAGTGCCGCCGATACCAAAAAATGGCTTCATGAGTGTTATCCAGACTTTGCACCGGGCGAAGCAACAATTCGTAAGTGGTTTGCAAAATTTCGTACTGGTCATATGAGCACCGAAGACGATGAACGCAGTGGACGTCCAAAAGAGGCTGTTACCGATGAAAACGTGAAAAAAATCCACAAAATGATTTTCAATGACCGTAAAGTGAAGTTGATCGAGATAGCTGACACCCTAAAGATATCAAAGGAACGTGTTGGACATATTATTCACGAATATTTGGATATGAGAAAGCTTTGTGCAAAATGGGTGCCGCGTGAGCTCATAATCGATCAAAACCAACAACGAATTGATGATTCTGAGCAGTGTTTGGAGCTGTTATATCGAAATAAAACCGATTTTTTTCGTCGATATATAACAATGGACGAAACATGGCTCCATCACTTCACTCCGGAGTCCAATCGACAGTCAGCTGA
Organism: Malaya genurostris; assembly: GCF_030247185.1. Taxonomy (NCBI): domain Eukaryota; kingdom Metazoa; phylum Arthropoda; class Insecta; order Diptera; family Culicidae; genus Malaya; species Malaya genurostris. The sequence goes on from NC_080572.1 coordinate 192,676,054, forward strand.
GTGGACTGCACGCGATGAACCGAACCCAAAGCGTGGAAAGACTCAACAATCAGCCGGTAAGGTTATGGCGTCTGTATTTTGGGATTCGCATGGTATAATTTTCATCGACTACCTTGAAAAGGGAAAAACCATCAACAGTGACTATTATATAGCGTTATTGTGCGTTTGAAGGACGAAATTTCAAAAAAACGGCCTCATTGGAGGAAGAAAAAGTTTTGTTTCATCAAGACAATACACCGTGTCACAAGTCGATGAAAACCATGCTGAAATTGAACGGATTGGGCTTCGAATTGCTCCCTCATCCACCGTATTCTCCAGATTTGGCCCCAGTGACTTTTTCCTGTTCTCAGACCTCAAGAGAATGCTCGCTGGTAAAAAATTCAGAAGCAATGAAGAGGTAATCGCTGAAACTGAGGCCTATTTTGAGGCAAAGGACAAATCGTACTACAAAAATGGTATCGAAAAGTTGGAAGATCGCTATAATCGCTGTATCGCCTCTGATGGCAATTATGTTGAATAATAAAAACGAATTTTGGCAAAAAATGTGTGTTTCTATTAAACGATACGAGCTTTTCAGCCGAACTGTTAACATGGGGTATCATCCAATCTTGCATGACACAAGATCACAGCATACCAATTAAAGCTTCAAATCGTTTTACGACACTTTTTATCTTGCTGTCTAGCAACAACCTACCGCTAGCATGCTACGCGTAGGACTGAAACGTTTGCTTCGCGTGCTTCCAACAGCTTCGCTTTTGCATCGATTGACCAATCAGAGCGATGCTTTCCTTTTTATATATCGCTTATTCCTTTAAAACCGTCGACTATGGCAGGGAAATCCGGTATGCAGGAGATTTTTTGCATGCAAAATAGGACACTGCTAGCTATTAATCAACATTTCAATGATTTACAATAAAAAATGCATGGCAAGGAACATTCAAATCAATACGTAGAAATATTTCCAATCAAATGGTGACATAATATTAATAATTGATACAAAATTGACTGAGCTGTAATTGTTCAAAACCTGACCACATTTCTACGTGTATTTTTCTTGAGTTTCTAATTTGCACCCCTATATAGAAAACAAAAATGTGTTCCACATTAAAAATCTTACTCCCGGGCCCATTGATATGTGAAAGTGGCGCTGATGCACATATAAAAATGCAGTGCCGGTACCATGATAAAAAATCATGAAATCACGGAAATTTTCATGTGAGATGAGTTATTGTTCATGATAACAATCGTTTTACTCATGAAATTATGCTTTATTATTCATGATAGACATGTTTCATGATTTTATTATTTTCGATCATGGTGCCGGCAATGGATAAACTTTAATTTTAAAGTACACAACACAAATTGTAATGGAAATTCTGATGGTGTTATAATTTGCTATTGAATATTATTCCAGTTCCATAATTATAAAGTGCTCATGGTTTAAAATTTCGACTGACAAAGGCAACTGGACTGAAGTTCATATATTTAGATGATTTCTATTGAATTTTGTAAGGAAATGTAAGGTGAAGTATGTTTAGTAAAGTTGAAAAACAAAACGTGCTTAATTAACTTAGCAGTGAGAAGATACTTTTTTATCAAGGCGCGCTTGTTTTTTTTTTTTGTATGAATATTATTCGGTGTTTTTAGTTTTCATGAAATTATTTTAATGACAGTCGTTTTAAATGACAGTTTTAAATTTTAATCCCTCATTACTCTGTAATTTAAATTTGCAAGTCAGATCGAAAAGAAAAGTTGTATGATATCATAAAATCCGTTGAATCTTTGAAAAGTTGAAATGAGTTCTACTTTCGCGATTTTGGTCATTACGGTACTTTCGGTATCGGTATTTAGGGATCGGCATGACACAAAACGGTTCGTTTTGCCATAAATTAGCATGAAAAATAAATTGGAATTGTTTTGAGCTCTACTTTGCAGATCTTCTATGATGGTTTGAATAAACCGTTGCTATATTATCAATTGCAAGCTAGTGTCATATATGTTTCGTGAATTGAGCCTGTCGAAGACCATTTGTGGGAAATGTTCATTGCTTCGTTTAAAAAATAGTGTTTCTTAGTCCCATCGAATTGTTGTTGAAACTTACTGGAAACATGCTCTGTCGGTCGCGACTTATGAACGTTACTTTAAACGATTTGAAAGTTGGGATTTTTGTATGAAAGTCGAAGAACGCACCGATCATCGTGAAAAAATTGAAGATGGTGAATTGCAAATATTTTTTAACAAAGACAATATCCAACCTCAAAAACAAATGAAGATGAGGTTAAATGTGCGTTGCCAAACCATTGCTGAACGGCCTGAGAAAAATTCAGAAGGTGGGAAAATGGGTTCCTCATGAGCGGAATAATAGACAGTACGAAGAGTGAGAAGGTGAACAGAATTTTGCTTTTTTCGGTATAAAGAAATCTGTTTTTATCCACCTTGTGGTGTAATGATGCCTTTCTCATTTTCATTTTCTCCTATATATTACAGCAGAAATTCCCCGAAATACAACAATTCAAAAAAAGTTTATATAATAGTTTCAAAGATTCCTGTTGCGAAATACTTCTACATTGCTATAATTCATTTGAATTTATACTAGTGAACATCTATTCAATCGTATGTGAGAGGGTAAAGTGAACTCCATTTTATCATATTTAATTATTATTGTCGGTACTTCCTGAACTGAAAGCGGGATATTGGCATAGTGACATTCGGTTTATTTACCTATAAACTAATATGACCCACAAATTTATTTTTTACTCTCTGTGGAGATTTGAATGTTGAAAAAAAAATGCACTGCCTTGGATAAAATACAGTAGATGCTTTATTTGGTCTGAAAACTAGAAAAATTCACTAGCCAATATAATGAGGTAGCCAATTTTGGTTTTAAATTGACATTTTCACACCAAGCAACCGGAACCAGGGATTTAAAATGAATAAAAATTAGAATATTCTTATGGCTTCTTAAGATCTTTTATTTTGATCTAAGTTTATTTAAATTGGTTTAGCGATCTTCGAGAAAAGTGAGTGTCATGAATGTCACATTGTTGGTGCTTATCACCTTGTAATTCCGGAACCGGAAGTCGGATCTAAATGAAATTCATGAACTTTGTACGGGACCATAAGACCTTTTATTTGAGTCTAAGTTTAGGAGAATCGGTTCAGCCATTTTCGAGAAAAGTGAGTGATCGTCGATCAGAGTCGAATTATACATGACATTCGGCCCTCGGTTCAAAAGTCGGGTTTCCCAGTGATTGTATATCCTTTCTATATGAGAAAGGCAAAAAGGGACATCTTCACCGAATAGTGACGGGAGGTGAGAAAGGGATTCATGTTGAGAATCCCAAACGCAGAAAATCATAAGTTGACCTTGGCCACCCATTCACATCAACTGCAAACCCAATCTTTCGAAAAAAATAAAACGATGCCGACCATTTCGTAGAATAAACAAGATGTGTTGCAGTTCGCTTTCACATCTCATCCAAGTCAGTCGATAAAACAAAACCGCTTACGTTCGGGACAAAAGAAACCAAGTACAGTATTGTGTAGTGAACAATAGATCGACCTCGAAATTAGTGAACCGAACGAACAAAAGCTACCGCCGACACGAAAGAATACAATTGTTGTTGACTTCAGGCAGTGCAAAATTCGACCTTCGATACGAGAACTTGAAGGTTTGCTTAAGGAGCAAATGCATCTTGATATTAAACGTGTGCATTTACTTCAATGCAATAAGACAAATAATGTTGTTTACATGCAGTTTTATAAAGAGTTGGATGCAATTCAATTCGCAAAAGACAATAACAATGTGCACTATGTGGAACACGAAAACATTAAGTACAACATTCCAGTACATAGTGCTATAGAAGTGCGTGTGCATGATCTTCCCTCAAGCGTCATCGATCCTTATATTCGTAAAACTATGTCTCAATACGGAGAGATTCTCTCTATCAAAAAAGAAAAGTGGAAGAACTTTTCCTCCGGCATTTTAAATGGCGTACGTTTGTTACGCATGCGCTTGAAAAGGCCTATACCTTCTTATGTAACTTTCAGTCAGGATACAAGAATCCCGTGCAAATCACTTGTTACCTATGACAATCAGATGGCCACATGTCAATATTGCCAAAAAGCTGTTCATTGCGGTAAGCCATGTGATAAACTGGACAAGGAGACAAATACCCCAAAGGACAACGGTGCTTCCTTCACACCAACCCCAAGCAGCCCATTACACCTGTGACAGTCACCAACAACAGTGAAGCATCCCCTTCAACGAAACCATCCAACGTATCCCCTATAGAACAAAGTACACCAGCTGCAGTTGACAACTTACCAACCAATCAGCAACTGCAAACAATGTACGACAAGGCGCATCTACAACAACAAGCAACGAAATCAACAACAATACCTCCGATGCGGCAATGGATGATGAGACGAACCACGAACAAACTGCTCCTCAATCCTCGCAGGAGGAAAATGGAAGCTTCTCTCCCCCTAGAAAAATGGTTACAACGAGATCCAATACAAAAAAAAATTATTTCAATCAATCAGACACGTAAAGCTTGTACGCAAACTGGCCTGAACAAAAATTAAATCTTTTGAATAAAAAAAAAAAAAGATGTGTTGCGCTACGAGCTTCTTATGCCAAAATAATACGAATTGGTACCGACAGCAAGTGATGCAATTGATGAAACATTGCTCGTTAAACGACCAAAATTCTTCACAAGACTTCAGAAAGGTCATTTTGGAGCACGACAACGTCTCTGAATACCCAGCGAAAGCGATCAAAAATATCACTTTCGCTTCACCAGCCATACTCCCCAGACTAGGCCCATTCCGATTATCATTTCTTTTCATCATTGTCTCATGTGCTTGCAGAGTAGCCCGTTCTTTCAACGAGGTATTCGTATGTCGATGGAAAGATGAAAAAAATGCATAACTTGCAATGGCAACTACTTTGAATAAAATATCTTGAGCCTATTACCTGCAATCAACATGAGATTAAAAAATCCCGCCTTGATAACTGGTACTTCAGGTGCACATAAAATCGTGAGTAATATGAGAAAGGCATTATTATACCATTAAACGAATTAAAACAGGTTGGAATGTGATTTGGTTCGAACCTGAATGAGAATTATTCGGTAACTCTCCCGGAACACTTTTCTCAAATAAGGTTTTTATTCGACTGCTTTTAAATGACACAAATATTCATCAGGTCCATTTTTTAGGTTTTGAATGTACCAACACTTACCGGTAAAACAACTTATAGAGAAATTTTCTGTCCTAGAATGAGAGGCAATGTGATATTGTACTGATAATATATTACAAGCACAAACAATAAACGCTTGAATAAATTTCTTAACACATAATCCAAAACAATTTTATTCATACACGGTTAAATACAATCACATTTTCGATTTTTGTGGAATCAACTCTATAGAAATTTTGTTTTATCGAAACAAAATCTGGTTGTTCCACAACTAATCACTTCTAGCTGACACTTACCCTTGTATCAATGGCCGGCAGGGGTCACTGAACTCCCGGCAGTAGCCACCTGAGAAGAGGAAGGCGGCACGGCTGCATCTGACGAAGATGATACTTCCTGTGATGGAGATCCGGATGTTAGACTCGCAGTACTTGTCGTCGTCGATGACAACAACGGTGACGGCGACGACGACGACGACGACGACGACGACGACGACGACGTTGATGTGACCGTAGAAGTTGATGTGGATGTAGAGCTGGAAGTAGACGTACTACTGCTACTTGACGGAGGAGAAACACTGACTAGGGGACTGGAAGAAGATTGACTCGCCAGGACGGTTGCTACAGTGGAAGATGTTCCCGTCGGAGTGATCTCATCAGAAGGGGAAGAGCTAGACGATGGTTTGGTGGGTCGAGTTGGGCGTCCACGACGGGCTCTGGTCGTTCGAGAAGTGGTCGAACCATTCGATTCCGATGGGGTTGTAGAAACCCGTTTCGATGTGGTTCGTGTAGTTCGTGATGTCGTTACGCGACTGGAAGTGATTCGGCCGGGTCGAGTTGGTCGCGGGCGGCGAGTTGTTCCAGTTGTAGCGTCTGAGGTCCCTTCGGAATCTTCAACTGTTGACCCGGAAGCAGCAACGATGCTTCCGATGTCGTCAATTGCTTTCGCTTTACTTTCTTTAGGAGACAACTGGATCTTTTTGCGGGCCAGCAACGGATGAAGTCCTTTCTTGGGAAACGGAGCCGCCGTGCTACTGGGGACAGTTGTTTCCTCCGTTGGTTCAGGCACGGTATCCGGTTTCTGTTTGGCTGCTCCAACAATGTGATTTCCGGGCCGACTTTGGTCCTCATATTTATACACTGAAAATACCGATTGAATGCGCTGTAAAATATATTCCAAGAACAGCCCAAACTTACATTCGGTACCTTCACCCCACAATTTGACTGAAAATATTGTGGTCGCGTGATCAAGTGTTAGTAAAGCTGTTGGCGGTACGGACTTGGAATGGTTGCTGAAATTGGTACCCTGCGCGATTGCAGTAATTTTTTCGCTATCATCGACTACCTTGTCGTGAAACGGGATTTCGCTCGTTGTCCCACCACTGACGCCCTGGTCTTGTACAAATGCAAAACCTACTGCCGCGTTACTCTTCTTCAGATTATCGAGAAAATACTCGCTGAAGGACGTAAAGTTTCCGAGTGCAAGCTGCCGCAGCTGTAGCTCGTGCCTTTGGGTAACATTTTCGATTTCTGTGTCTAAAAGCAGCTTTTGTGCATCAGTTAAACCGTAAAAGCCTTGCCTCTTTTGCATGCCACTCTGGTTATCAACGATGGATTTATGATGAAAAAAGCGTGAATTATGCTGAACATGATTTGCATTAATGTGACGATTACGTCTGTGATCGTGATGCTGATGAAGTTGATGGTGATTGTGCTGATGTGGATGATTGTGAACACTTGGATCGACATGATAAGGGTTAGTGGGTCTATGAGCGTTTGAATGGTAACAACGTGAAAAATCCACCCCCAGTTCGGTAGACCTACCAACGATATCCGCTAGTGCAAACTGACCTTTACTCCTCTGGCGCGATCTCTGCGTCAGCAACGATCGTAGTCCGTCCTCCTGGGGTTGCGCGGCCACCAGCGGCATCAGAAGGCCACACCAAATCAGTAGCTTGTAATTCATTCTGTAAATACCACACGTACAAATAGAACAGAATTGAAAAAAATCATTCAAACTATTTCACACTGAACACCGAATATTGTATATTGGAACAACAAAGAAAACTTTCAGCACTGCCAACTAGTGTTTCTGTCGTGTTAGAACGACTGCCGCTCACCTTACGGTTAATGCCTTCACAGCAAGCAAACACCGTAATTCTATCCTCGACTAGTTCCTAACTAATGAAGTTCACAAGCGACAAAACCAGGAACCACTCTCCGCAGCACTAGTAGCAGCGAAACGAGACACACGACCAACGAAGGCTACGATCGCACGAAGAATGAAAGGTGATTTTGATACAGGCACGGCATTTCACCGACCACAAACACGCCAGCTCATAGTTGCTTTGCCAACCCACTGCACTGCTGCGATGTAGCCATCGGCTAGAGAATGGCTCGGTGGTTCGTTGGGACACACACGGCAGGCCAAGGCACGAACTTCGTCATCGACGACGCCACCGTCGCAGCCGCCGTCGTCCTCGTCGTTGTCGTCGTCGTTGTCGTCGTCGTTGTCGGGAGTTGGGGATGGGGAGCATCCGTTGCGATTTAGTGCAAGGCACTTGCGGTGGCGCTTGCTATACACTACTCACTGAAGGCGGTTTGATCTGGTTTGCATGGGGTTTTGTCGCTCGCTCACATCGACTGGACTAACAAACTACTTCGCTCACGGTATGCAGCTGGGGGTGATCGTATCGCGAGAAAATGAGAAAAATGCGTTTCCTGAAGAACTAGATCAACACTGCAGAAGCCGTAACCTTCCTCGGTGGTCGAATAGAGAAATTGTAGGAATGTGAATCATAGATTCTATTCATTTTAACTCGTTTATTCGTGGAAACTACATGCTACAGTACTAGTCAATGGAAGTGGCCTCGATGAATGGATCGAGTCGATCGAGTTCTATCCACTTACAAATTGATTCCTAGATATTTATACATAATCAAAAATTTGAAAGCTCTTCGCTAGGATGATCAAATGAACGAACTTTTCATTACATAAATGCAGACATCTTAGAACAGCGATTCCCCATTTTTTCCGTTTTGTCTTGCATCGTATAAAATTTAAATACACCTAGCGCCCACCTGTCGAATGAAATCACGTGAAAGGTATAGTCAATAAATTACTTTGTTACTAGAGATGATGATGGTCCCGCCTTATACCCCTACAAAGGTGTGAGCTGGACGATATATCTAAATGATAATAAATATTGCATCACATATTTTAACCAGTTAACTAAATATAAAACGATCTGGTTAATCCAGCAGGTATAGATTCTCCTTCTACAGTACAACTGAGAACAAGAAAACATTCAAATATTTCCGATTTACTATCCAGGGTTATTCAAGAAAATTTCCAACCCGGGAAGATCCTTGAACAAATTAGGAATCGAACCCGATATTTTTGTCAGTACAGTAATTCAGACAGTAATTCCCCTGGCCCTTCCCGCCGGACCAGTTCATCGCTACAAACATCAGCTACAATGGAGTAACGAGACTGCGGATGAGCAGAGCCAAGCCCAATTCCATCAACAACTTCCGATCCCTATTATTTCGCAAATATAATCCATAAATAATTCATCAAATCTTACAAAGTCAAGATTCGAACTCGACACGTAGAATGCTAAAGCTATCAAAAATAAAAGAGAACATATCCAGTTTAAGTCATATTCAATTTCCAGATTGCCTCTACCTGCTTTGCGCGCGCGAGGCTCATACTTTTGTAGACAATTCATTCTTTTTAACTAAACAAATTATTAAAAATCCATGATCATCATAAAAAAAACAGAAATAAAATAAATACAATCTTCGTCATTTTACACAGTTCTCGAAAAAATCAAATTGCACTAATTCATTCAAGATCTAATTACAGAATATATTTTACGTGTGAAATACACAATTTTTTGAACTCCCTCAATGTTGCAGCCCGCTTGATTCGTCCTGGCATCGAATTGAAAAAACTAATCCCTTTGTACAATAACGAGTTTTGCAATCTGGCTGACAAAAAGCTTGGTGTTCTCGCATCAGACGCATTTCTAGTATTGTACCTATGCATGTCACTTCCTCTTTCAATCCGATCACACAAATATCGAGGCAGCATTCCATTTAAGATTTTGAAAATGAACACCATTGTTAAATAATATACTCTCTGTTTCACTGAAAGCCATTGTAATGCGTTCAATAGAATATTAGAGGAAGTATATCAAAATCAATCGCATGACCTTATTTTGCAATCGCTGGAGTCTCAATATTTGCGTGTTGTTAGCAAGGAACAGAATCGATGAGCAGAAGTCAATGTGAGAAGAGATTATTGATTTATACAGGAGAATTTTACTACTGGTCGTTAAATTATTTTTCAGGCGGCATAATACACCGTACTTTTTGGCATCCTTCTTGATGATGTTGTTAACGTGAGATTTAAATGTTAGCTTTTCATCAATTATGACTCCAAGATACTTCAACTCTCTAACGCGATCAATAATCTCTCCATCAATTTCAATGTTGGCTTCACGTCCAGTGCTTAAAGAAGAACTAACCATATATTTAGTTTTTGCGACATTCAGTTTTAACTGCTTGAATTTCAACCACTGAGCCAGAGAATGTAAGTATTCGTTCAAATGTGCAACCGCTTCATCCAAATCCTTAGCTGTAATGAACAGAACAGTATCGTCAGCAAACAAATTTATTTCACAAAACCGTAAAACTCGCTTCATGTCATTTATGTACATAATGAATAAAATCGGACCTAAAACACTACCCTAAAGTGAATTACCCTGGAAACTAGACACAACATCGTTGAAAACAGTTCTCTGAGTTCTATCAAATAAATAGCTTTCAAACCAATTAACAGATCGGCTGAAAAGTTCGTATCGTTTCTATGATAGGGCGCCACTAGAATTAAATCCATACCATTTTCAGTTAGTACCAACCTTCAAAAGATACGTGTATAAATTTGACAGCTGTCTGATTATTAGTTTGTGAGATATTGCATTTTGAGTGAAGCTACTTTTGTTATTGTGAAAACGTGTTTAATCCACCTAGCAGTGAGATGATACCTATTTTTATCAATCCGCATGTGTTTTTTGCATGAATATTCTTCGGTGTTTAAGTTTTCATGACATTATTTTAATGACCCTCGTTTTAAGCGACAATTTGAGATTTTAATCACTCATTACTCTGTAATGTCGAAACTGCAAATCGGATCGAATTTGAATCTAGAAGTGTGATAATTGATTAAACATGCCATGATATGTAAGTTCCACTCTTGAGTTTACGGTAATTTAAGGTACTTCCAGAGCCGGTATTCAGGAACCAGCATAACCCAAACCGATTCGTATGGCCATATGACGAATAAATTACAACAGTTTTGAGTTCAACTTTGAAGCTTTTCGGGATTGTCATCTTCTATATCGGTTTGAATTTTAAAAATTCATCATCATGTAATTCGAGAACCGGAAGTCATAATTGGATAAAATAATTAATTTTTGTATATAAGTTTGTTTTAATTAAAATTTTTGTTTCTGAAATTTGATTAGGCTTTTTTTGAGAAAACGATTGAGCTTTGAGAAACGATTTTATACTGGAACCGGAATTCTAAAAGCGGTATGGCCGAAGTCAGATAAATTCACCTGAGTAACTGTACACTTTACATTTGTTTCAAAACATTTGAAAATCAGTTAAGACATCTTTGAGAGATCATAGCACGAATTAAATTTTTAGGTGCCTTCTGATCGACCACTGAATACCACTAAAACTGAAAAAAGTTAATTTTTTTATCGACTATCCAAATCTGCTAACCCGATAAACCTGATTAAATTATGTGGAATAGACATTTTTATACAATCCCCGAAACCGGAAGTTGGATCTGACTGAAAAGCAAGATGTTTTATAGAACTTTGAAACTTTTCATTTGAATCTTAGATGATTCTTAGATTTCATTTGCATCTTAGATCGGTTCAGCCATCTTCAAGAAAAATGAGTTACACAATTTTGATTTCGTTTCAGATATCATCCTGTAGTTCCGAAACCAGAGGTCGGAACCAAACATAATGCAGGAACTTTGTTTGGGAGCATACGATTTTTCGTATGAATCTGAATTTGTAGAAAAGAAATTTTCCGAGAAAATTAATTGAAGTTATTTGTCACACACGCATTTGCTGATCTCGACGAACTGATTCGAATGGTATATGGATGTTATGTTGTTCCAGCATTTATTGCTGTAAGTAGTTTAAAACAAAATAATTAAAAAAAATTCTGCCATCATCTGGTTTATATATGTCATATTCGAACGATTATGTTGCCAAAAACGAGCCGTGCCAAAATCGGTCCGAGGCTAAATGTCATGAAAAAGAATGCTGTACACAATCCTTTTGGTTCTTAGAAACAATTGTATGTAACAGTATAAAAAATCGTGTTTTCCGTTGCTCCCAAGCATTTCTTTGTCATACAGCGCTCAAAACTCCTACTGCTGGAATAGGGGGAAAAGTCGCTTAAAGAAAAATTTCGATATCTCCGTTAAAAATGGACGGATTTTAACAATCTATGGCTTGTTGGATAGGTATTACCGTGCGGAATCTAAGTCTGAAAACATATTCTGCTTTCAAGGTCAATTGTGACAGATACTGTCAAAAAACTGAAAATTTTGACATAAAACTTTGTATAACTCAAAAAGTAAACATCCGATCTCAAAACCATTCAATAGCGTTTTGGGTGACGGGGAGACCTTTCATTTGCGACTAGTTTGATGAAAATCGGTCCAGCCATCTCTGAGATCTCGACCTCTTAGTTGACAACACACATACGGACACACACACATACACACACACACAGACATTTGCTCAGTTCGTCGAGCTGAATCGATTGGTATATGTCATTCGGCCCTCCGGGCCTCGGAAAATTTTTCGAAAGTTTGAGCGAATTCTATACCTATTTTTTATATATATAAAAACAGGTAAAAAAATGGAAAAAAAGGAATTTCGTGTGTTGATGAAACACTACTTTTTGATGAAAAAAAGTGCCGCCGATACCAAAAAATGGCTTCATGAGTGTTATCCAGACTTTGCACCGGGCGAAGCAACAATTCGTAAGTGGTTTGCAAAATTTCGTACTGGTCATATGAGCACCGAAGACGATGAACGCAGTGGACGTCCAAAAGAGGCTGTTACCGATGAAAACGTGAAAAAAATCCACAAAATGATTTTCAATGACGGTAAAGTGAAGTTGATCGAGAAAGCTGACACCCTAAAGATATCAAAGGAACGTGTTAGACATATTATTCACGAATATTTGGATATGAGAAAGCTTTGTGCAAAATGGGTGCCGCGTGAGCTCACAATCGATCAAAAACGACAACGAATTGATGATTCTGAGCAGTGTTTGGAGCTGTTATATCGAAATAAAACCGTTTTTTTCGTCGATATATAACAATGGACGAAACATGGCTCCATCACTTCACTCCGGAGTCCAATCGACAGTCAGCTGAGTGGACTGCATGCGATGAACCGAACCCAAAGCGTGGAAAGACTCAACAATCGGCCGGTAAGGTTATGGCGTCTGTATTTTGGGATTCGCATGGTATAATTTTCATCGACTACCTTGAAAAGGGAAAAACCATCAACAGTGACTATTATATAGCGTTATTAGAGCGTTTGAAGGACGAGATTTCAAAAAAAAAAAAACGGCCTCATTGAAGAAGAAAAAAGTTTTGTTTCATCAAGACAATGCACCGTGTCACAAGTCGATGAAAATTATGCTGAAATTGAACGAATTGGGCTTCGAATTGCTCCCTCATCCACCGTATTCTCCAGATTTGGCCCCCAGTGACTTTTTCCTGTTCTCAGACCTCAAGAGAATGCTCGCTGGTAAAAAATTTAGAAGCAATGAAGAGGTAATCGCTGAAACTGAGGCCTATTTTGAGGCAAAGGACAAATCGTACTACAAAAATGGTATCGAAAAGTTGGAAGATCGCTATAATCGCTGTATCGCCTCTGATGGCAATTATGTTGAATAATAAAAACGAATCTTGGCAAAAAAATGTGTGTTTCTATTAAACGATACGAACTTTTCAGCCGAACTGTTATATGCTACTCCTTCGATACCAAAGCGTTGTAGTGTTTGTAACAGTTTTTAACAGTAACAGATACAATTTTCGGTGTCGATTTGCATAGTCAGTCTTCATTCTATTCAATCTTCACTGAATCTTGAGTGGATTCGTATTGGTAGTGCATAGATCTCACGGTGAGAACCGGCAACTAGGATTTGAAATCATCTATTATTTGAAATAAATACTCACTTTCCACTTCATAATGCTTATATTGCTCTCAACATTGCAGGTCTCCAGTCGAGGTATGGTTTTTACATCCCTAATTTTGAAAATCTATCAATTTCAACTGGCGTTCGGGCCTACCATAACCCAAAGAGCAAACATTGTTCTTGTTTTGTATTTCCTATCTATACTCGCAACGACTCACAGTGGTTCGAATCAATAAAAACGTGGACATAAATCAGTAGCTGCCAAACCGTTCGTTTAATGCATATAGTTGCTTTTAAGAAATTATTTACAAATATATACCGCGTAATTTAATTCTATCCCTAATTGTTCATGGCCTACTTTGACAAAAAATATAACCATAACTTTTTTTTCTGAAGAGATAAAAATTTTTTTTCTCCTGCAAAGTTTTAGAACTATTTAAAATAATTTACTTTGTCAAATATACCAAAAGTCTAGGTCGCCCCGTTTCGGATATACAATGCGTTTTTATGGCAACCCCCATAAAATCAGTTTTTTATTCATAACTTGTTTTGAGTTATTTTTTATGCATACTTTCTTTGAAATAATTGAAGAAAATATTATTTTTACGTTTCGTCTTTGACTCATCAGTGCAGAGCAGTTCAAATTGAACTGCTTAGTGCTAAACTCGGCATGATGATGAGTCAAAGACGAAACGTAAAAACAATGAAAACGGTTATGTGCCCTAGCATAAAATTTGGCTAACCCCTAAATGACCATACCTGCATCGGCCAGAAATAGTCGAAAACACGTTTTCGTTCGGCACGTCAGAAAAGACATTGCACTTCGTTGCAAAACAAAAAGTGTTCTGTAAGTAGCAGAAACTTTACGTCTGCTTAGCGGTTCAAATTGAACTGCCGAGTTTAGCACTAAGCAGTTCAATTTGAACTGCTCTGCACTGATGAGTCAAAGACGAAACGTAAAAATAATGAAAACGGTTATGTGCCCTAGCACAAAATTTGGCTAACCCCTAAATGACCATACCTGCATCGGCCAGAAAAGTCGAAAACACGTTTTCGTTCGGCACGTCAGAAAAGACATTGCACTTCGTTGCAAAACAAAAAGTGTTCTGTAAGTAGCAGAAACTTTACGTCTGCTTAGCGGTTCAAATTGAACTGCCGAGTTTAGCACTAAGCAGTTCAATTTGAACTGCTCTGCACTGATGAGTCAAAGACGAAACGTAAAAATAATGAAAACGGTTATGTGCCCTAGCACAAAATTTGGCTAACCCCTAAATGACCATACCTGCATCGGCCAGAAAAGTCGAAAACACGTTTTCGTTCGGCACGTCAGAAAAGACATTGCACTTCGTTGCAAAACAAAAAGTGTTCTGTAAGTAGCAGAAACTTTACGTCTGCTTAGCGGTTCAAATTGAACTGCCGAGTTTAGCACTAAGCAGTTCAATTTGAACTGCTCTGCACTGATGAGTCAAAGACGAAACGTAAAAATAATGAAAACGGTTATGTGCCCTAGCACAAAATTTGGCTAACCCCTAAATGATATTATAGGTTTGTTTGTATCATTTCATCACTTGTATTCAATATCATATAGTTGGCTATTGGTTGAACTCATGGAAGAGAAAGAAGTCTAACATGAAATCAAGTTCAAATTGGAACTCCAAAGGACTTAATGAAATGTTAACGAAGTTTCATGTAAAAAAGGTCACGACAAGCAAGAATGTCGCGAACTAAGACATTGGATAGTCTACCTTGGGTTCGCAGGAATTTATTAGTTAAGGTAGCGCTTCTCCGTGTTCACGGGAGTTCGCTGCCTATCCCGGGGTTTCACGCACTTTACTCAAAATTGTGAGAAAACGGGGAAGAAAACGGAAATTCCAAGAACATACGATTCTAGATAATTAATTTTTCTAACGATTCGTATATAAATTGTGCCTGATAAACGTTTTTATCGAAGGATTTCGTGCGAGTTATAAAAATAAATGAGTTTTTCCTTATTCTTTCGCACACACACAATGTCAACGCATGCAGTGGATTGTGCAAAATGCCACAAGCGGTACCCGGGTAGGTGTAAATAGCAAACAAAGGTCAAAATAATAACAAATTTTACCATCACATCTTGGCTTGATGTTTCTGTGTTGTCAGAGCGATATTTGATATTTTCGTGATATTTCATCAAGGGATCAAGACATTGTACAATATCTGTTCAACATCAAAATTAGTTATAATATCTTATTTCGTTATTGATGAGCTATTTCAATTTCATTAAGTAAATTGATCCAGTAGTTTTATCTTCAAATAGAATATCATTGAACAAACTGCATCAGAATCAGATAAAAGAAATACTTAAGATATTACTCTATTCTAAATGCTAGATTATAAAATAATTATCAAATTCATCTTCTATAAATATTTTGTTCTTGGTTTGATATTACAATGACAGAATTTTTTATTTTGTTGCTATTTTCCCATGCAAGCTTTGATATGATATTTGATATTTTAACTCTTATTTCAAACTAAATAATGTTAATTTCTACCATTGAGATGTTTGATTTTAATGACAGAATTTGGTATTGGTTTGCAAATCACTTCTACCCGGGTAGACGCTAACAACATTTCTTCTGTTTTCGTTGTCCGTTATCTCTTCGTAAACGTTGAAAATAGATGAGTAGAAAATGTAAGTAAACGTTACTACTTTGTAAAACTATTTCTATTCATGTTTCAGTAGAACCAGAAATCAGTAATGATTTTCATCGCTACTAGCTTTGACGCTTTGTTGAAAAAGTAGCACATCCCTACATATGCGAGTTGTTTATAGCGAGCAAAGGAAAAAAGAAAACAAAATGTTTAGCAAAACTTGCACGAAATCTCGCGAAAGAAAAGCTTTCTAACTGATATTTTTCGCCAAATGTATAGTAAAATCATTTACCTACAATCGTATGTTTTTGATTTTTCGCGAATCGGGTTAGTATTGAAGAAATTTGCAATTTAGGGTGAAATTTCGGCGACAAAGCATAACAAAAAAAAATTTCACATAGAAACCATAACTTTTTTCAGAGATTGAGCGTAGTGGGCTCACCACTCGCTATGTTGGCTTGTAAAAAAGACTCTCGTAATAGATTTTTGAATTCTACACACTTTGAATATATGCGAACTCAATCGTTATTGTTAGTGATTACTCTTACACTAGAGCTATTAATCATGAGTAATTATGAATTACTAACATGAGGTTATATGTATATGTATTGACTAACTTGATAACCATGTATATGTCTGAGTTTAGTAGCAGGCATGGATTCTCCTTCAAAAGAACGGTTGACGACAAGAGAACATTCAAGTATTTTCGATATTTTTGCCAGTACTTCACCAGGCCACATTGTTTGTATCACAGGTTATATAAAAGTTATATTTTCAAATATTCTACATCATACTACACAGCCAAGCATTATTGCTTCAGCGACATCAATGCATTGAGCTCAACAGAGTTGGACATTTTTATCGTATTTATTTCGTTTTCTTTTCAACACAAAACCGAATGCTGCATAAATTCGCGTCAATATTTGATATGCAATTTTTGCTCACGATATAATGCCACCGAGCCCACCTGGCATTTCTCACACCACCTCAATACGAAACAGCAGCGCGCAAGGCAATAAAAAAAATGCGGAAAAGTTTATGTAAATTTTTTCAAATTTCGGTTGTTTTGGTTAAAATTTTATAGTT
Organism: Malaya genurostris; assembly: GCF_030247185.1. Lineage (NCBI taxonomy): Eukaryota > Metazoa > Arthropoda > Insecta > Diptera > Culicidae > Malaya > Malaya genurostris. The sequence goes on from NC_080572.1 coordinate 192,693,216, forward strand.
TTGAGTTGCATTTTCAGATTCTTTATGAAATTCTGCTACAAACACTACTTTTCAGTTCTAATACCATCACTGGGGAATGGAACAGTAACCGTTTAGAAATTTCAAAAACCAATTATGGCTCGGCGAAGCAAAATTTCAAAATTCTAAGAATACTTAGTTGTGATAAATTTGATTTCGAAAACTTAAGTGTTTTTGGTTTTTCGAAAATCGGTCTAGTTTTTGAATAATTGATCAAAAACGCGATTCGCGCATTCCGCTACATTTCACCTTAACATCTGACATCACGATACTCCAGGCATGTCCAAACGACATGAACAATATCGCGCTAGCCTTCGCCACAAGCTAGGTCTCGGAAAGTCCAATTCGAAGGAGATGTTCATCTAACGTGTAGTGATTGGACATGAGTCTGGACATCACACAAATGAAGTCCCTACTCACATCCAGTCCCCTGAACCATGCCTTTGTCGATATTTAGGGAATAATTGAGTGCATCCACCGACCCAGATCATCTTTATCTCAAGTTTTTGTTTGTTGATGGTATGGAATTTTTAACACATTTTACCCTAAAACTCCAAAATCTAGATAAAATTGAGGAGTTTTGTATACAATCATAAGACCTTTAATTTAAATCTAAGTTTGCTAAAAGCGGTCACGCCATCTTTGAGTGAAATTAGTGCACATATTTTCATTTTTTTGCACATTTAACTTCGGAATCGGAAATCCTATCCAAACAAAATTCAAAATTTTTATATGGGATCACAAGACCTTTCATTTGGATCTAAGCTTGTGAAAATCGGTTCAGCTATTTCCGAGAAAAGTTAATTAAAAAAAAAATGACATTTTGCTACTCGACGAATTAAGTCTATTAGTATATGACACTCGGCCCTACGGGCCTTAGTTCAAAAGTCGGTTTTCACAATGATTGCATAACTTTTTTTTATATGAGAAAGGTAAAAATGATGTTTATACGTTTATACAACAAGAGATATTCACGATCGAATGTTTAACACTCTCTCAGAGGGTAAATCTGGAAAAGGAGCCCCATGGTAATTCACGGCAAAATCGGTTGGGCGGTCTCCTAGAAGTTCAAGTGAACTTTTTGCATATTTTTGCACATTTTACCCTGTTACTCCCGTGCCGAAAGTTCGATCTGGATAAGATTCAATAACAGACTATGGGACCAAGAGAATTTTCATTCGAATCTAACATTTTGAACACCGACTCAACCGTTTCTAAGAAATTGGACTGATTTCCGGTTTGGAGTACACGATCACTTTTTTTCGAAACTTCCGGAATATGGAACGAAGTATTCAATGTATTTGGTCATCAGCTAAAAAAATCTGTCGAACTCAAGAATTATTTGGATGTTTAAATGTATTTGACTTAATGTTCCGTGTCATGTTTACCTATCAGTCTGTAATTCCCGAGCCGGAAGTTGTATCCGGATGAAATTAGGTAGGATTATATGGAGTTGCACGTTTTTATATCATTTTGCACATTTTACCTCATAACTCCCGAACCGAAAGTTGGATCCAGATGAAATTCAATAGCAACCTATCAGACTACAAAGCCTTTAATTTAAATTTTAATTGAAGCATATTGATTGAGCGGTCTCTGAAAAAATCAACCGCACTTTTTATTCATTTTTTTTGCACATTTTACCACGTTACTCATGAACTGAAGGTCCGAGCCAGGTAAAATTCAATAGCACCCTATGGGACCAAGAGACCTTTCGTTAGAGTTTTTGGAAATCAGTTCAGTCATCTCCGAGAAAATCGAGTACAGCTGGGTCGCTGGATGCACTCAATTATTCCTAAAATATCGACAAAGGCATGGTTCAGGGGACTGGATGTGAGTAGGGATTTCATTCGTGTGATGTCCAGACTCATGTCCAATCTCTACACGTTAGATGCACATCTCCTTCGAATTGGACTTTCCGAGACTAATCATTGTACTTGTGGCGAAGGTTATCGCGATATTGATCATGTCGTTTGGACATGCGTGGAGTATCGTGATGTCAGATCTCAACTAATAAATTCTTTGCGTACTCAAGGTAGACTATTCAATGTCCTAGTTCGCGACATTCTTGCTTGTCGTGACCTTACATACATAAAACTTCTTTATCATTTCATTAAATCCATTGGAGCACCAATTTAAATTTTATTTTATGTTAGACTGTTTTCTCTTCCATGAGTTCAATCAATAGCCAACGATATGATATTGAATAAAAGTGATGAACTGATACAAACAAACCTGTAATAGTTATAAGATCATGTACAAAATAAATGTATTTTATTTAATATAATTTAAAATAGTGACTCGCTTGATAAAAACAGTGTTTAGATTAACTAATGAATACCAACATACTCATATGATATTCGAAATGTATTAGGTTTAAAGTACTGTATGCCACGGCGAAGAAAAACTTATGTATATTGCCTATGAAATGAACGTATTTATGGAAAAAAAATCGAGTGCACATTTTTGTTACATTCACACATATATACACACACATACACACATATGCACTCAGATAGATGTTTGCTCAGTTCGTCGAGCTGAATCGATTGGTATATGACACACGGCCCTCTAAAGTTTAAGCGAATACTGTACATATTTTTTATATTCATAAAAAGTCGCTATGATCAAATTTACTTCTTACAATCTGAACAATTATATTCTGGTGACTAAATTACAATTGTTTTATAAAAAAATGAAGTTTTGTAAATATTGGTAAATTGTTTTAGTTGTAAATTCGTCATTTTTCAATTGTTCAATTGTCCAATTGTTCGTCATTCAATAGTTCTAGAAAAAGTATCCATTTTTTTCAGTGTATATTTTTTCAAGTGTAGTCCCGGGTTGGCGATTCTATGCATAGGGCATTGGTCTTACAAGCTAGTGCACAGTGGTCCGAAACGGGAAAATAGCGTGACAAAAATATTTTCACTATTGAATATTAGTTCGGAGTTGTATTGTTTACAAGCGCAAGAAAGCATTTTGCCAAAAGTGAACGCGAAAAAAAAATCAGTGATGAATTTAAAACGTAATAGTGTGATTGCCGTATATTTAGATGGAAAATTACAACCAGCGATTGTTCGTGAGCTCAAACACCTTAAAGAAAATAAAGTTTTTGTTTATCGCACCATAACTCGTTACAATAATACTGGTAGCATCGCAAAACGTCATGGAGGTGGTCATCAAAAGACTGCAACGTCACGTGAGATGGTTCAAAAAGTGAAGAAGCGACTTGAACGAAATCCTCGACGAAGTGCCAATCAAATGGCAAAAGAACTGAAAATATCCGACCGTAGCATCCGCCGCATACTGAAAAATGATCTGAAGGTCAAGCCTTACAAGATCCAAAAGCACATGATCTCACACTGAAGCAGCAACAAGTTAGACTTGAGAGAGCGAAGGAGTTGCTTCGTTTGGCCGAAAGCGGTCAATTTCTGAACATTGTATTTTCTGACGAGAAAATTTTTCCAATTGAGCAATTCGTAAACTCTCAAAACGATAGGGTTCACTTGACCAACCGTTCATACGAGAATTTGAGTCATCGATTGGCCACCAGGAGGCAGCACCCGCAACAGATAATGGTTTGGGCCACTGTAACCGCAGATGGGCGCTCTCCAATCGTTTTCATCGAGCCTGGCGTCAAGGTAAATGCGACATATTATCGGGAAAGTATTCTGGAGGTTGCTTTGAAGCCGTGGGCAGACAAACATTTCGGTGGCAGACCATGGACGTTTCAGCAGGACTCGGCACCGTCTCACAAAGCTCGAGTGAACCAAGAATGGCTGAAAAACAACGTTCCGAACTTCAACACGTCCACACAATGGCTCTCGAATTCACCAGATGCGAATCCAATGGATTATTCTCTTTGGGCCAGTCTCGAGGCGCTGAAAAAAGTTATTGTCCGTGAGTGGGCCAAAATACCTGCAAGTCACATTCGGGCAGCTTGCGATTCGTTTTTTGACCGTCTCAAGGCCATAGTCAAGGCAAAAGGTGGTCATATCGAGCAAAAGTGAATTGATTCTGAATTTTGTATTATTTTTACACATTTTGTACTTTGAATTAAGTAAAAGTAATTTTCCAAACTGAATTTATGGCCTTTTTAATTGGTTACACTTCGAGTGCCGGACCCTGTACAATAAAGTTGTAGGAAGTTTTATTGCAAGCAACTTTACTGAAAAAAGCACCTCTCTAGCTCTTTATTTGATCGAGTTACTTCAATTTTCCCGAGTAGAAGTAGGGTGGCTCCTGAAACATCACTTTTTTGTTCTAACTTTTTTGTGAAACGCTCCACCGAAAAGTTGTCTTCAGAAGAGTTGTTGAACTAGTTGTTGCGCACAATTTTGCTCAACAAAGCTTTTTCATATGAGCTACCAGTAAAAAGCTATGATTGTTTTTTCATCAAAAATTAGTCAAGCTTCAAATATCAATATTCATTAGATGCCAGATCGATAAAAATGTATCCTATGCGGTTCCTGAAAGTGATGTTTCAGGAGCCACCCTACTTTTACTCGGGGAAATTGAAGTAACTCGATCAAATAAAGAGCTAGAGAAGTGCTTTTTTTCTGCAAAGTTGCTTACAATAAAACTTCCTACAACTTTATTGTACTACAAAATCATTTTTGAGTTCAATTCAGAAAGTTAGATTTCAGATTTCAATCTAAATAAGGACCACCCTAGTAACTTTTATCATCAAAAGGAACGCCATTTGATTACAAACAACTTTTGTGAAGACACCAACTACAAAAAACTAATATTTAATAGTGAAAATATTTTTGTCACGCTAATTTCCCGTTTCGGACCATAGTGCAGTGGTCGTATGTTCGAGCCCCGACCTGAAAGGATTCTTAGTGTCAGTAGGATCGTAGTACACTATGAATCGGCTGCGATGTCTGTTGAAACAGAACGGCTAAATTTCACATAAGGAATGTAATGCCAAAACTTTCCTTTTTTAAGTGTGGAAAATTGATTTCCAACCACTTCTTCTTGAACACCATTTTTGTAAAATTTACAATGTGCAATTTATCACGATTTTCAGAAAGTGTATGAAAAAATACATTTGCTCTTTTTAAAAATCAGTCTTTAGTGGTCTCGGTCTATACATCCACGCAAAATAAATGGTTTCCCACTTAAAAATCGTTTACCAAGTCTCGATCAAATTGAAAAACGTCGATTCTGATTTTGACACTTCTTCGGTTGTTAATTTCTTGAATTGCTCCTTACCCTTAGAATCAATAAATGAATCATCCTGCTACTTACCAAAACTGCACCATTCAGTAAGTATTTGCAACATTTGAATTCAAATTGGTCCAAATGGAAGCAATTTTTTTATCTAAATAGAATTCAGAAAATAAATACTAAATTTTCTCATTTTTCTTGCCGCATTACCCTGTATAGGCAATTTGCTCTAAATCGGACGGATGTGCCGTTACTACGTATGTAGGCTATTCCGGATATTGACGTTAACAAATGCTTCGAGGATTGGAAAAAACGTCGGCACAAGTGTATTGAGGCCGAAGGGATTACTTTGAGGGGGACGAAATAGATCTGGAAAATAAATGAAGAATTTTTTAAATTATGTACATAGCCTTACTACTTTTTGCCTACAATAACAGTTCGGCTGAAAAGTTCGTATGGTTTAATAGAAACACACATTTTTTTGCCAAAATTAGTTTTTATTATTCAACATAATCGCCATCAGAGGTGATACAGCGATTATAGCGATCTTCCAACTTTTCGATACCATTTTTGTAGTACGATTTGTCCTTTGCCTCAAAATAGGCCTCAGTTTCAGCGATTACCTCTTCATTGCTTCTAAATTTTTTACCAGCGAGCATTCTCTTGAGGTCTGAGAACAGGAAAAAGTCACTGGGGGCCAAATCTGGAGAATACGGTGGATGAGGGAGCAATTCGAAGCCCAATTCGTTCAATTTCAGCATGGTTTTTAGTTGTTGTTTTCGATCGATTGTGAGCTCACGCGGCACCCATTTTGCACAAAGCTTTCTCATATCCAAATATTCGTGAATAATATGTCCAACACGTTCCTTTGATATCTTTAGGGTGTCAGCTATCTCGATCAACTTCACTTTACGGTCATTGAAAATCATTTTGTGGATTTTTTCACGTTTTCATCGGTAACAGCCTCTTTTGGACGTCCACTGCGTTCATCGTCTTCGGTACTCATATGACCAGTACGAAATTTTGCAAACCACTTACGAATTGTTGCTTCGCCCGGTGCAGAGTCTGGATAACACTCATCAAGCCATTTTTTGGTATCGGCGGCACTTTTTTTCATCAAAAAGTAGTGTTTCATCAACACACGAAATTCCTTTTTTTCCATTTTTTTCACAATAACAAAAGTAGCTTCACTCAAAATGCAATATCTCACAAACTAATAATCAGACAGCTGTCAAATTTATACACGTATCTTTTGAAGGTTGGTACTAACTGAAAATGGTATGGATTTAATTCTAGTGGCGCCCTCTCATAGAAACGATACGAACTTTTCAGCCGATCTGTTAGTATTAAAAGTCAATCTTTCGCTATTTCATGGAATATCCCACCTACAACGGAACCTCTAAGAGTAGATCAACTCTGTAATTTGTGTGTTTCATTTTCAGAACTATTAAACAAAAGTTGCCACAAGATCACTTTTGCTTGACGTAAGTTATGCGAGTAAAATAGTTAAATACGGACTACTCATGTACCAATAATTTCGCATTTAATTCAATATCACCAGTTGATGGAGAAGGTCGAAGAACATGTGTTTTGGGTAATAGCTATCTCCCACGAAAAAAAATTTTTTTAAGGTGCCTTACGTTTTTATCTTGCTTCCCAAAGTCAATGAACCAACACAGTGTGGACATCGTCAATTATCCACTGTTTGTATGAGCATTTTGTGGCCCGTGTGTCATTGAATCATCGGTGTATGAATGCTTTCGTGTCGTTTACACTACGCAATTATAATTCATGCGTTCGATATCCTAGCGGCACACCGATGGTGGTGACAGCAAAACAATGAGTAAAAGTGAACTGATTCAGGGAAGAGATTGGCGAAGGTCACGTAGTTGTTGACTTGACCGAAACGCAAAGAAATAGCTAGCACTGATGGGATAGAATGTTTGTTTTTTCTCTCAGTTCTGTCGATGCTGGGAGGCGATAAGAAGGATCCAACTTAAGAATACTTACAAGTGAATTTCTACATTCTGCACACGCCACATGAGCTGACCAAACAGATCCAGTAAGAACGTATGAAGTGTTGGAGTTGTTGTTCAATATTTGCCGAAAGGTTTTCTATTGACGCTGTTGTTAAAGTTCACAACAGTTCATTAAGTGGTGTGCTTTGAATAAATTTGTTGGATATTTAGAAAACTCATAATTTTTCATCTTGAAAAAAAATTGAGCTTGAATATACTGGAAGCGCGTTTTAGAATTCACTTTCAACACCACATTACTGCCAATAGGTGATGGGATTCAAGAGTTCAGATCTGAAATTCAGTTTCAGAATCCAGTTTTTTTTCTCATTTCCAAAGTTCAGATCCAAAATCCTCGTCCAGAATTCAGTTCTAGAACTCTGGAATTGAAACTGTGTTGCATTGCGATGGATGTCGAAACGTACGTCAAAATCGACTTCCTGGGTAAGTATTTTCCGTTGGCAAGAATGATGTTCCGTAGGATATTCTAAAGAAGCAATTATTGAAATTTGAAAAGCAGTTCCTGATCTGGCAAACAATTTGCGTATGTGATGAAATAAAAGCTCTCTTCCTGACTTCTAGAACAATCAACGGTGCGATTTATATGGAAGATTACATTGAAAAGCGTCTTTTGCGATCCACGGGGAAATCAATATAGAATCAATTTACGTCGGGTACGTCACCCAATCAGTATGGACTATGCATTCAAGACTCAAGACTCAAGACTCAAGACTCAAAGACTCAAGACTCAAGACTCAAAGACTCAAGACTCAAGACTCAAGACTCAAGACTCAAGACTCAAAGACTCAAGACTCAAGACTCAAGGACTCAAGACTCAAGACTCAAAGACTCAAGACTCAAGACTCAAGACTCAAGACTCAAGACTCAAGACTCAAGACTCAAGACTCAAGACTCAAGACTCAAGACTCAAGACTCAAGACTCAAGACTCAAGACTCAAGACTCAAGACTCAAGACTCAAGACTCAAGACTCAAGACTCAAGACTCAAGACTCAAGACTCAAGACTCAAGACTCAAGACTCAAGACTCAAGACTCAAGACTCAAGACTCAAGACTCAAGACTCAAGACTCAAGACTCAAGACTCAAGACTCAAGACTCAAGACTCAAGACTCAAGACTCAAGACTCAAGACTCAAGACTCAAGACTCAAGACTCAAGACTCAAGACTCAAGACTCAAGACTCAAGACTCAAGACTCAAGACTCAAGACTCAAGACTCAAGACTCAAGACTCAAGACTCAAGACTCAAGACTCAAGACTCAAGACTCAAGACTCAAGACTCAAGACTCAAGACTCAAGACTCAAGACTCAAGACTCAAGACTCAAGACTCAAGACTCAAGACTCAAGACTCAAGACTCAAGACTCAAGACTCAAGACTCAAGACTCAAGACTCAAGACTCAAGACTCAAGACTCAAGACTCAAGACTCAAGACTCAAGACTCAAGACTCAAGACTCAAGACTCAAGACTCAAGACTCAAGACTCAAGACTCAAGACTCAAGACTCAAGACTCAAGACTCAAGACTCAAGACTCAAGACTCAAGACTCAAGACTCAAGACTCAAGACTCAAGACTCAAGACTCAAGACTCAAGACTCAAGACTCAAGACTCAAGACTCAAGACTCAAGACTCAAGACTCAAGACTCAAGACTCAAGACTCAAGACTCAAGACTCAAGACTCAAGACTCAAGACTCAAGACTCAAGACTCAAGACTCAAGACTCAAGACTCAAGACTCAAGACTCAAGACTCAAGACTCAAGACTCAAGACTCAAGACTCAAGACTCAAGACTCAAGACTCAAGACTCAAGACTCAAGACTCAAGACTCAAAGACTCAAGACTCAAGACTCAAAGACTCAAGACTCAAGACGAAATTTCAAGACTCAAGACTCAAGACTCAAGACTCAAGACTCAAGACTCAAGACTCAAGACTCAAGACTCAAGACTCAAGACTCAAGACTCAAGATTCAAGAAATTCGAATTCGAATGCGCTTGTTGATATCATAAAACTACAAACTGACTCCGCCAACAATATGAAATACGTCTCAATATAACACTCTTAAAACAAAATTGAAATACTTTTAATTTTCTTTACATTTTCGATTTGAGACATATCTAGTCTTCACTCTTGAGTTAATAATAGAAGTTCAGCTGGTGAGGAAAGCTTTACATCGAAAGCTTAAATTAGCGCTAAAAAGCTTTGATGATGCGAAAGCATCCGCTGCCATGTCTGACTGCTTCATGTTTCGTTATAGTTTGCAGCTTACAAGTAATGTAGGCTTAAATCAGAAATACTGTGGTGAATATTGGATGTTTATTTTCTGTGCCATTAGGAAATAGTGTTAGGTTACTATTAAGTTTTAGTGACATATAATTTTATCTAATAACATTTTTCTCTATAAAGACAAAAATGTTTAGGCAAGAATTGAAGAAACGGTTTTTATATTACAAAATTGCATTTTCATTACAATTTTTTGAGCGTATTCTTATGATAAAAAAAATATGTTTAGTTTTAGTTAGTATTAATGAAATTTTGACCATATTTGCATAATTGAAACAAAATTGCAAAGTTTCAAAATTTTAGAAAATTTAGTTATTCGAATTTACTCATTTAAAGTGCATTTTGAGAGTCCGTTGACATGATATATTAAGACCTGTTCTTGTCCACCTAGTGGTGTAATGATGCCCTTCTCATAATTGTAAATATCAGAAATTGACACAAAATCTATTTTAGTTATTTTACCATTACTTCTGCTACAACTGAAAAAAGCTACCTTAAAAAAATGCGAAATCAATACTGCACCGTACACATTCTTCACACAAAACGGAAACTATTGAATAAAAAACGGAAGGACGGGCAGGATTTCTAAGCTGTTTTTACGCTTGTGTTGTTGACTGAATATAAATTCCGTTTTCTCTAGACTGTGTAAAACATTTTTACTTCGTCATTCTCATCTGTTTTGACCAAAATTAATCTGATTCGTTCGAAACTGAATGAAACTTAAATGGGTAATTACTGAGAACTGTGTTTACATTTTTCTTGCCAAACCGGTGAATGAAGTGCATGCCGTACTTAAGCTCATTGATGTTGACTATTGGCCGCTATTCATATGGTTTAAAGAACCGATTATCGAGGAACGATGTCTGCCATTAGTCATTAAAATCAATATAAGTCAGTCTTTAAAAGTAGTCAATTAAAAAAGCTTAGTGGACAGCTTAGAAAGATTACATGTAGTATTTCTAAGAATGGGTAATAATCCTCTCAGTATATTTGTTACGTGGTTCGCTACTCTAATAACCAACCATTTTTATAGATTTATACCAAGGCAATTCAGAAAAACATGAGTGATGGATAAAACATTTATTCTATATCATGTCGTTCACACCTACAAACTCTTAATACAAAACCTTCTGCACTCCGACTGAGACAGGGTAAATTGGTTCTGCCGTGGCAACAATCTGTTTCGTCACAGGAACGACTGATTTGACCAATCCTTGAGTATGTCCCCATCCATAAGCACCAGCACCGTAGTTTTCCCAAGGAAGTCCCCACGAGTTGAGTTTGACGGGCGCGACAACTTTAACGAGATTTTGTTGTCCCCAACCGGCTCCATAAGATTCCAACGGTAGACCCCACGATTGGACGCTATTTTGACTGCCGTAGTATCCATTCCATCTATTGTACAGGGATGCTGCTGGCCAAGCCGATGACCACGGTTTGGCATAAGGATATGCGGCTACCGGAGGAACAGTTTGCCAATTCGTTGGCCGCCACGATTTAGCGTGAACTTGATCGTTCCATCCATTCCAGGAATTCCATCCAGCAGAGTAGGATGGCCACGAATTCGAAACGTACGATCCCTGAGTGGCGACAATCAGAGTAGCAACAATAATTGCAAATAAGCTCTAAATAGTGGGAAAAGGGAATTTAAATATTATTCTAGTAAAACTTGCGCTGCGTCGAAAATTTACCTTCATATTTTCGTAGATTGCTTTCCGTCACACGTTCGATTGTAATTGTCGGAGCGAACTGTGATCGTTGGTTAGTGATCGAACATATTTATAGCAACTTATCAATCCAAATAGCTAAAAGTCGCATTTCCTGATCCAATATCGAAAGCAGTTGCGATTGGAATGATTCACCTAATGCCTAATTCATATTTTAACAATTTGGACATCCGAAGGATAAGCGAAAAGAACCGACTGTAAACTATTTCGTACGAGACAAACAACGCGATGAAAAGAATGGCAACAATTGATTTTGGTTTACATGTCTGAAAACTCCAAAGTAATATACCGGATATCGAAGCGAGTATTAAAGCCATGCTTCCACAAACTGCTATCATAGTTCTTCTATGAACATTGAAGCTTATTCCAACTCTCCACGCTTCATTTTTCGTTTGTAACAAATTCTTTAATAGTGAGTACAGTTACAGCTAGTAATCAAAATTCACTTTTGTTCACTTTTTCAACGGTCACGAATATATTTCTAAAATTGAAAAAAGTACTTACTAAAAAAAATTATGACCGTTTCGGAATATGCAGTAGTGAACGCACTTTCTTATAGAATTATATAATTATAGATTGACATGTTTTGATTGTTGGTGGTTAATTAAACTTTGAAGGGTCATAAAGACGCCCGATATTTTTTTCCGGAAACTTCGTAACCAGTATCATCTTAGTATTTTTCCATTCCACCCTTAAAGAACTCAACTGAACTGAAGGTTTGGATACAATTGGTAAGAAAAATGGCATCGGAGACAACCTGAAGCGCTGACAAAAATGTCTTATAAAACTAAAGAACGAAAACTTAATACGCATCGATTACTTTCCATTTGTAAGGGATCGAAAATCTTTCTGTAATGTTTGAATCCATTTGATGCAAACATTGAATTTAGGCGGGGCTAGTCGATGGAACAGTGAACTCGGAACACGATTGTGGATCGGGGGAAAATCGAAAGACGTCGAATATAATGATCAGCTGTTTCAAGTGGAACCCCAAACTTACCGTTCGAGATTATGCCCGAAGCTGTACATGAAGATGCTGAGGAAAGTTGTGTTACGTGGATTTCAGGATTAAACCTACGTCAAGACAGACTATTAACAACTTGTATTACATGACTTTTGCAAGGAAATTGAAAAAAAGGATGGGATTTAAAATGCATTAATCTGTTGAAGTTAGTAAGAAAATATCTCGTATAGAAAGTAATACTTTTTTTTGTGTAGATTATAGAGGTTTTAGCTTTAAGATCATTCATATTTTCGGCCCAGAAAAACTGTCTGACCCTATGTACGGGGTTGGGAATCGAACCCAGGTTGGCTGCGTGAAATGAGATGATCTTACCCGCTATACCCGTCCTCCCAAGTCGTCTGTTCTTCTAGTCACAGCTCGACTTTTGCATAACGACCGGGACTATCAACTAGGAAATTTATGTGTGAAAGTTCCTGAAAAATCGAGGAGATTTGGGCTCTAAGCTAGCGATACGACTATGGGATAAGATGGAATCAAGTTGTGAAAAGTTGTTTTTTCAACATAAAGTGCGAAAAAATTGTGTAAATATTTCACCGACCACACCTTTTTTTGTCAAATCGGGAGTTCAGTCTCCATGATCACTAGTTCTAAGTAATCAGCAATTTAGCAAACATAAGATCGGTGATGATAAAAAGATTTCATGAGTCAGTCTATATGAATACAATATAGGTTTCGTAACTGGAATCACACGTCTTCACATGGAAAATAAACTAAAAATCACTTCAACAACAAATATGACCTACAAATTGGAACAGTTTTGAACGTAGTTAAACCTATACTTACTATCTCATGCTCTAGTTCGATTGAACCAATTAAACGAAATCTAACAAACGAAACAAACCTGCGTTTCTGTTACTTCTGCATATGTAAGTCAAGCTAAACAGCATAAAACATGTAATAGGATTATTATTATTATTATTATTATTATTATTATTATTATTATTATTATTATTATTATTATTGTTATTATTATTAGTATTATTATTATTATTATTATTATTATTATTATTATTATTATTATTATTATTATTATTATTATTATTATTATTATTATTATTATTATTATTATTATTATTGACATCACTACACAACGTGCACGAAATAGAAAAACGAAACGGAATGTTCGTTTTGTGTTTTCATCTTCTTTCGGTGTTGTACATATTGTTACATATTGCATATTTTTGTCACACACACACACACAGACATTTGCTCAGTTCGTCGAGCTGAGTCGAATGGTATATGACATTCGGCCCTGCGGGCCTCGGTTAAAAAGTCGATTTTCACAGTGATTGCATAGCCTTTCTATATGAGAAAGGCAAAAAGTGTATAAATTTTCATTTTAGCATTAGCATTAGCATTAGCATTAGAGACCGCCCGTGTGTTGCTACTCCGTTATTGATCTGGACCAATTGAGATTGCAAAATGATTTTTTGAAGTAACATGTTTGGGAATAACACATTGTTTCACACTGTGCAAACTGTATTGAACCATGCATGCTGATCAATACCGACGCCGGCCACGTCCGAATGCAGATCTACTTGGGAGGGAAAGGATTGTTAGTTCGATGCATGTTGCTACTAGGAACCGAGGAATCCTCTGCATTTCCACATGCATCACAGGAGAGGATACTTTGTTAGTAAATGTTTTAATAATGTTATCATGTGTTTATTGCTCTGGGTAGCCGGCTACCAAGAATGTTTTAAAGTATTATGGTTTTATGTGTTACTTTGTGCTGGCAATATAATGCACGAAACAGTCAATCTCCGAAATTGACAAAACTCCGGATAGCCGGCTGTCGAGTATGCAGTCACTCGTTTATGCATCTACCTTTCGCGTTTTTTTAGTCATGCAAAAACAAAACACATGCGGATTGATAAAAAAATGGAATCATCTCACTGCTAGGTGGATTAAGCACGTTTTTATAAATGAAACTACGTGATACAAAATAAACGAGCGAATAGGATTTGGACAAAAAAGTTGATTCATTGCATTGAAATATTCTAAACAGTTATTATAAAATCATTTTAAATCACCAAACAAAGGATAACAGATTTCACACGCGTCTTGATTCTTTATTATTTCCGCTTTATTATTTTAATTATTTATTAAAATTATTAATTGGTTATATTAGTTGATCTGGGCAGCCGGCTACCGAGAAAAATATTAATTTACTGTTTGAAATATTAATATCAAGTGTTTTTTACTATGTATTCAATATACCGATATATGTTATCTCTGTTATTAACTTTGTAATATAAACGGATTTGCGCAATGGTTGATTTTCATCATTCATTTTATAATCCTGAAAGACAATCAATAACATGGAAGAGGAAATCATTCCTAATAAAACATTTCTCCGAAGCTAGACGGAAATTGATAGGTTGAACAAAGAGATGATTTAGTAAAATAGAGTAATAGAAGTAAAACATTGAAAATATCTGATAACTGAAAGAAAAAAGAAACTCCTGCAATTGTCGCCTTTTACGACATGGAAGCAGGAACCCAGTGGATCTATTCTTGGTTCATTTTTTTCCGCCGGATTCCACACGGCATCTAGGCTGGTACAGTCCGGAGAGAGCTAATAGGTACTATCAATCTCCTAGTGGACCCCAGCCCCTTTCAAATTAGCTGTTTTTGCCTTTTCGCAAAAAGTGTATAAATTTTCATGTAACTAAATACAGTATAAAAATTTGAATTTTGATTAAGTATATCACGAACATGTTCGTAGGTACTAGTACTACAAATCGATAGCACTTATTAAAAAATCGATTACCACGTGAAAAATAGGGGCTCTTCAGAAAGTTTTACTCATTTATTACATTACATTCTATAAAACCGAGCGAAGTGATTTTCGAAAAACACGAGTGAATATTTCACGCGACGCACACCCATTGCGATTCACTTTTACTTTTAGTCTTGGATATAGAATTGCTGGAAAACCCAACTTATGATCGGATTTTCGGAGACCCCTAATATTATACACCTTTCGACTTAGCTCTACTGGGTCGGAAAAAACGATTTAAAAAAGATTACGCTTGTTTAAACGCTACTTTTGAGCTGTAGATCAAATTCGAAGACCAAATGGTTGTTACTTCTAGATTTGGAAATACAATGGCAGAAGTGGCGTAACCGACAAAATGCATTTTTTGCCTTTCTCATAAATAAATAACATTAAAAAAAGGTTACGCTTGTTTAAACGCTCCTTTTGAGCTGTAGATCAAATTCGAAGACCAAATGGTTGTTACTTCTAGATTTGGAAATACAATGGCAGAAGTGACGTAACCGACAAAATGCATTTTTTGCCTTTCTCATAAATAAATAACATAACATTTTGCATGGTGATACAATTACATTTAACTTGGTTTTCTTAACTTCTAGTTTAGGGAAGCGAGAGAAATAAGTGAGAGATAGAAGAGAGTGGTTTCGATTAGTGAATCTGCCTGCATGAATAGTATCTACGGTCAGTGACGATTCGGTCCAAAATGGTTACCTCAACCCCCAAACATCAAAACTACACAGTATGAATAAAGTCTTGATCGCTGACAATTAAAACCAATAGATTTTAATGATAGAAATAAATTTGAAATCCGGCAATTTTCACTTTTTGGTTGCAAAAGAAATGTAATTTAAAAACAATTCCAAACGTTCTGTGCTTTTAAAACTAAAACCGATTGGAGTTTGCTTTGATTCCTTATGTATTTTTTCAAAATCATCATTTCAAAGTTTTCTACAAGGTGTACACAACTTAACAGGGCCATCTACATGGAATATCCTTGCTGTTAACAATAAATGGAGAGTCTCCGTAACTTTTCTAAATATCTTTTGCTAAAGAACCACATTCGCCACTCTCATCAACATAATGAATAAATATAACATACTACACGCTACGAAAAATTCAAGTAAATTTTCATCTGAAAAGACATTCACCAAGTATACCGGTATGAAGTGAGCGATAAGATATAAATGTTTAAATAATGAATTATTGGTGTGAACGAGCCTCCATTTTTTTTGGTTGGTATGACATCTGCCAAACAAATTTAGTATATATCAAACTATTGAAAAACCAACTTAATATTGTTTCATCGTATTATAAATATAAAATATTGTATCAGGAAATGATGATTTGCGGAAAGCACTAATTGTTTTCATTTGAAGAAAAGTGCTGCAGAGACGCATCGAACGCTTGCTGTGCACATGGTGATCATGCTCAGAGGCAACATGCAAAAGATGATTTAATTGGTTCAGAAATAATGATTTTAATTTGAGATTTACAGAACGAAGAAGATCATCAAAAAAGTTTGAAGACGCCGAGCTGCTAGCAATATTCGATGAAAT
This sequence comes from Malaya genurostris, assembly GCF_030247185.1. Classification (NCBI taxonomy): domain Eukaryota; kingdom Metazoa; phylum Arthropoda; class Insecta; order Diptera; family Culicidae; genus Malaya; species Malaya genurostris. Next base: position 192,709,806 of record NC_080572.1, read on the forward strand.
ACTTTGACTTGACTAGAAGTATCAAAAGCGAATGGCAGTAATGTTAAATTTTGCACGTTAAACAATTTGTGGCCTTTTAAAATCTATGGGAAAAATCCAAAAGTGTGCAAAATGGGTGCCACATAAATTGAATGAAAAACAGATGGAAACCCGAAAATAACATTCGCGAAATTTTGCTTCAAAGATATAAAAGAAAATCAGTTTTGGAGTTGCTACTCTTGCTTGCTACACGTCCACCTGACTTGTCCCCTTGAGAATAACATTTGTTTTCATCGCATTGGCTGAGCAGCACTTCGATATCTACGAAGAAGTCGAAAATAGGGTACTTGATTAGTTTGCTTTAAAAGACTAACATTTATATTGGTGTGGTCTACTTCTTTTAAGAAACGAATGGAAAAAGGTGTAAGATTGTTGTTAATATCAAGTTTATTACGTAAACAATAGTATAAAAATAGGCCCAAACACGAAACATCAAAATCAACCGAAACTGAAAAAAGACCCTGTAGCACGTTTGCGACCTTCAGTCTATGATAATTCATGAACGGAGACACATCGATTGCGTTGGCTGTCATCTATGTTAAGACAATGGAACTACACCCTTTCAGTCAATGACGAATATGAGGTTCCATTCCTCAAGTCTAAGCGCAGAAAAACAACTACTAGTTCTTCTGTGAGCATATCTGCTATTGGACATTAGCAGTGTGAGTTTCGATTCAAACAAGATTGATTGCGTCATCCAGCTGCTGGTCGTGTGCATTAGAGAAAAATAAAACGAAAAGCGGACAACGATGGGGAACATTATTAAAAAAAATCAGCCATTCTAATGGCTCTAAAAAAAACTAATAAGTTTACTTTTTAGATAAAAATCATCAGTTTAGTGCAAATCTAGAATAATTTGATTAGTTTGATGCATTTTTCGCTGTTCAAAATCCGCGCCAAACGAACGCATATAAAGCTTAGCTAGCATTTGGCTGCTTCGCATTCGAGATAAATGTTCCGTACAGTGTTTCATATCGTAGAGAATTCCACGATTTGGTTCTGATGAAAGCCAGAAATCATTCCCGTACAGCATTTTGATAGTTTCTTTCACTGAAATATGCAAATCCGAAACGAAATAATCGACTTCAAAATTCCATATGTTGCTACTTTTGTGGTCGTTAGGAACGCCCATTCGTGAAAAAGCTTTTAACCAAAATTGGTTTAGTAATAAATCAATCGGAATTGTGAGCAGTTTGAGCGATTGCGTCATCCAGCGTCTAGTCGTTTGTATTGGAGGAAAAGATAACGATGGGGAACATTGTAAAAACCTGTTTTAATCCACCTATTGGTGTAATGATGCCTTTCTCATATCAATCATACTGTCATATATTATACTGTGCTATTCTTCAAAATAATTTTCTTCGATTCTTAAAAGAATAACCAAAATCGGTTTGTTTGACCTGACTGACAAAACTATCAAGTGGAGAAGATTTGAGGTCGATTTAAAAAAAATTTTACGGTTTTTCGCCCTTTTCAGTGAACGTCGGATCCGGATAAGATTCAGGAATTACGTTAACCGCAGTACCTTTCGTTTGAACCTAAGTTTGTGAAAATCGGTCTCGCCAACTATGAGAAAAGTTAGAACACATATTTTAATTTTTTGCACATTTTACCCCATAGCTCCGGAACCGGAAGTCGGAATTTTGTATGGGACTATAAGACCTTTCATTTGAATATAAGTTAGTGAAAATCGAAATCAATACACATCTCGAATGCAGTCCTACGTCAATCTCGCGGTTATGTCTGTTACATTACCTACTCCAAGTTTTTTCTATTCAAAACTTGTTTTTCGTTTTACCACAAAACGTTCATTTCATACCGGCGCACAGTGGTTCAAGAGCGCAATTTCACGCTCTTAATTCATTTATTCATTTATTTATTTATTCATTTGGGAGCAAAGAAAAAATGAATTTGACATCGAAATAGGTACAGAATTTATTTTCACATCCTAAAGGATGTTATAGTCACCCAAAAAAGCGTGCTAGGAATTACGTTATATGGGTATGAGTTCTGCAGTTATGTCAAGGTTTCTCACTAAAATATCCTAATCAGTATCAGTAGCATTCCACGCAAAATCAGCTACCCAAAAACTTTTTTTCGTCTAACTATTTTTTTCGGTAAAGAACTCGAAAATATTAGACACATGTTTTTTTTATTTCAATTCCATAAAAAGAGCAATTCCATAAAACATCCTTTAAAGTTAATACAATGAAAACAGTTAAAAATTAATAAACAAATAAAAAAAAATCAAACTTTTTTTTTTATTTTTTTGTTGTTGAAAAAAGAAGCCTTAGGGGTTTAACTCAATCTTGGCAATTTTTCAATCACGACCCGCATGCGCGGAGCGTAGCGCAGCGCAATTCGCTCGGATACGGGCTGAAAAGGCTATCCGCATTATGCCGATCCGACCGGTCCGAGCTCTCCGGCGGTGACTTCTTTCTGCTTCGGCTATGGCTGAACGGCACATGCATTCTTTCATTGCTCGAAAACAAACTTCATATTTTTAAAACGTGAAAAAAAATTTAAGAGTGGCGAAAGTTTAATAATTTGCGATTTTGCGGAAAATTACGCCTTCGTTATTCAAAACGCCATAACTGGCTTTCATTGGAACAACGACCAAGCGACTATATTCCCCATTGTTTTCTATTATTTTTCACAATACTATCCACATATATGCAAGTGCATCTATTTTTTTGACGGCGCTCCTCAGCAATTCAAAAATGTAAAACACTATGCGAATATTTTTCATCACGAGCATGATTTTCATCGTTTTGCACAGTGGAATTTTCACGCGACAGCTCATGAAAAAGGGCCATGTGACGGTGCTGGAGAAACTATCAAAAGAATGGCACGTCGCGCAAGTTTACAAATGATCAATGATTGTCAAATTTCGAACGCGAATGAATTGTACTAATAGTATCTTCTCTACCCAATATTTCAGTCATATACAAATGTTCGGAAGATTATGTAAAAGCAGAGAAAATTCTTAAAAATCGTTTCGAATAATGTAAAACCATTTCTGGAACACAATCGTTTCACTATATTGAGCCGCACAGAGACAACAAATAAAAAATTAAAGTTTTCTCTTCCCAGGACACGTTTGAAGTATTGAGTTTTTGTAAACCAGAAAAACCAAATCATAGAAAAATTGCAACTGTGTAAAAGCGTTATGTCACCATTATTTTATTACTCACTTAAATCCTTTATCCCAATTTTACTCGATTTCTGCCTGAAACGTTACCAACAATAAACTGACAAAGTTAGGATTCGATCTGTGGCGCGACATGTGTCGACAAGTTAAGCCCGTATCCGAGCGAATTGCACTGCGGTACGCTCCGCGCGTGCGGGTCGTAATTGAAAAATTCACTGCTCCGAAAGTATTGATCTTTCCACTCTGAAACTTTGCCAAGATTGAGTTAAACCCCTAATGCTTCTTTTTTTCAACAAAAAGAAAAAAATCAGGCCCAAGTTTGAATTTTTTTTATTTGTTTATTGATTATAAATTTTTTTCATTATATTTACTTTAAAGGTTTTTTTTATTGAATCGCTTATTTGAAAGCTAAGGAAAAAAACGCACGTTTCATGTCTTGGACGAATTTTTGTATCTTTATTATAGGCTGTTGAAAAAAGGCTCTTTTTTGAAAACGCGAAATTTAAAAAAATCATATCGCGAAAATCTCGAAATTGAAATAAAAAAAAATACATGTCGAATATTTTCGAGTTACTTACCGAAAAAAATAGTTGGATGAAAAGAAATTTTTGGATGGCTGATTTTGCGTGGAATGCCCCATATAGATTAGATTTTATCCGTGCACTCTATGGGGCAGTAATTATTTGGAACATAGTTTTTGTTTCAATTGTACAAGCTTTTGGCACTGTTTTATTCCTAAGCGCCCAGCACATTCCTATCCCAGTATGAGAATACTTGTTTCAGTAGAACCGCCGACTGAGCACAGATTTCAGCACGGGCTTCGAAAAGCTTTTCGTGGCGACCCACACTTAGCAGCACAGCACAGCAAACAGTATGACACAAACAGAGCCAAAGCCTCCGAAAGCCCGAGCCGTTCGCGCTGGTAGTCGTGCATCGCGGTCCAGCCCGGTTATTTCTTTGTTGGAATTTATCCGCGACCGTTTAGTTCACGTTTGACAGCGGGACAGTGTAGTTCGCAGTGTGATTTTAGAGAGGGTCGTGGATTGTTTTGTTTTGTTGTTTCTGTTTTTTTTTTGGTATTGTCATTTTCCTTTTAGTGTATTGTGTGGAAGTACTTTTTTCTTCTTTTTTTGCCACAGGTGAGTTCTATCTCTTTCCATCCTGTACGGTACGGTGCGAGGGAGTGTGTCCAAAGGGATGAGAAGATAGTCCCAGTTTGGTGGCCGCCCGCGCGGGGTGTGGATCTGTATGGAAAGATGACTCAGAACCATTTGTTTGCTGGGGCTTAGTTGAAAGAGTATTTACAAGTGAAGTGGTTTCTTCGACCGTGGAAAGTGTCTGTTGTCTGGTTCTGCGATGGGAACGGCCCCACAATGCTTTGGCCGGATCGGATCGGAAAATGTTATTTTCGATGATTTTGTTTGCGGTTACAATGGTCACAGCAGGCTGCCGTTGTGCGAAATGAGAAAAAATTCCATTTCCTCGACCATTTGTGCTGTCATGTTGTTCAACAATAGTGTTTCCGTGACATCAGCAGAGCAACAGCAAATCGGTATCGCGCTGAATAATTTAACCGAGTGACAAATAACAAATGTTGATACGTTCGGCAAGTGTTGATTTTCACGCAGGAGATTTGGGTGTGATGTCAGAGTAGGAACCTCTTAGTGTTATGCTGCAAAAAAAAAGAAATATAAACGGATTGATTCAGTATGTTCTTGAAATGCCAGCTTTGCTCTGCTGTTGATTTGTTTTTTTTTATTCAATGTGAGTGACAATGAGAAAAATAAGTTTTTCTCGTGACTGTGCATTTCTAGGCGGCATTTAGTTGAAAGCAATCAACCGTCGGAGTCGTGTTTAAGGTAGTTCAGTTCCTACGGAGCAGTGGAAATTAGCAATGAATGTTGGAGGAAAATAACAATCGTACCGACGAAGCGGACAAATCAATAAACATCAGTTTTTTATGCAAGTGCTAATTCATGGCCAGTTTCGGTCTATTTGCTCGTAAGTAGTAAACCTGATCCTAGTGCGCAGTTGAAAAAAAAAAACAACAGCTAATAGAAATCAGCAGGAACTGGGAAACTTATGCAATATTCCGATCGTTACGCAATTGTTTAAATATCTGCCCAGAGCCAGTGTCATATTAACTCGTTTTTTCGTCTGGTGAGTTTTTTGTTTGTTACCTGTTAACATTTCTTGCTTGATCGTGAAGAGTTCTTGGAAATGCAATTAAAAATATGAGACCATTATTTCTAGATTGAAATATTTTTTAACATTTGTAATTAGAAGCTGTGAGCTGCCGAAATTCCATATCTAGAATTTTGAGTATGTAGAGTGGAGCCTAGAAGGAGACGATGCAAATTTTTAGTACTGGCGATGTTACTTGTAATACCAGGCAATGACAAAACCTTCACATGCAAAAAATATTCCCCCTCCAACGCTTGGATGGCGATATTTCATGAATGACTCCTACACCGACCTATGTTTTATTCTCGGCGCATATTTTAAGCCTCCGTTATATTATTGATGTTGTTGCGAGTGTAGGGACGACTGTACGACCGAATATGAATAGCAATGTATGGGTGAAAAGCTAAAATCGCCGTGTTTACTACGCTCGGATCTCATGCCGCACCGCACATCACACATGAGATCAGCCAAGCATGTTTTTGACCATTAGCAGCCCATTGCAAAAGTACCAACACCACCAGACTGACCACAAGTGCGCGTCACACGCCACTCCACGTGTGTTTGGGTTGCCACATGCCGCCGGTCACACAATTCTCTCACTCTTCGGCCCTTGAGGGTTTGATGGTGTTTTCGAAGGAATTAGAAGGTAGTAATTTTAACATTCCTGCGTGGTTTGCACCCCTCTCACAGTACACACATATTAACATGATCGCCCACGAAATTAGGTCAAAATTAATGTACAGAGGCGACGAAACGATCGAAATAAAAGCGGACTATTAATTGTGGCACCTTTCGATGGTTCTCTGTGAAAAGAAAAGTGGTTTGATTTTCCGTTGTTTCTCGCTGCTAGCTGTAGCAGTCTGTAGGTGTCGCAAGATCGCTGTGATCGCTCTAACAGCGGCCAGTTGGCGAGTTCGTCACCTCTGGCTCGTCAGCTACGTAATCGCCTTCATGCGGTGAAATCATTAACCGATTGACATACACCTTTGCTAAATATGGAAGGAGTCTGGCGGCTAATGCGGGGTAATATCGAACGAATCAAAATCAAACCGGAGCTTGATTGAAATAAGCAAACGTGCATATAACAACCGCTATGGCCTACGCACTCTGTTCGGGTTGCTTCGAGCGCAAGCGTTGATCAGTTTTACTGACAGATTTTTCGGAGGCTGCTTCCGATGAGATATGGTAGAAATAATTGGTTGTAGGGGTTCAGTTTGCGAAAATATATTAATTATCAACGTTTCTAAGGGTGACAGTTGTGCTGAAAATATTTAATTCTTTATTAAAATAGTTTTTCAACTGCTTATACCCGTAGTGGCAGTCCCGTTATATTCGATAATAGAATTATTTTTGATTGCAGATCAGGTTGATGTGTGATTTTGGAAAACAAGTAAATAAAAGATTACTTTTTGTTCACATCAATGCAAAAAAATTAAATATTTACTCTATTTTCTAAGTACTACTACTTACTACTTACTACTTACTACTTACTACTTACTACTTACTACTTACTACTTACTACTTACTACTTACTACTTACTACTTACTACTTACTACTTACTACTTACTACTTACTACTTACTACTTACTACTTACTACTTACTACTTACTACTTACTACTTACTACTTACTACTTACTACTTACTACTTACTACTTACTACTTACTACTTACTACTTACTACTTACTACTTACTACTTACTACTTACTACTTACTACTTACTACTTACTACTTACTACTTACTACTTACTACTTACTACTTACTACTTACTACTTACTACTTACTACTTACTACTTACTACTTACTACTTACTACTTACTACTTACTACTTACTACTTACTACTTACTACTTACTACTTACTACTTACTACTTACTACTTACTACTTACTACTTACTACTTACTACTTACTACTTACTACTTACTACTTACTACTTACTACTTACTACTTACTACTTACTACTTACTACTTACTACTTACTACTTACTACTTACTACTTACTACTTACTACTTACTACTTACTACTTACTACTTACTACTTACTACTTACTACTTACTACTTACTACTTACTACTTACTACTTACTACTTACTACTTACTACTTACTACTTACTACTTACTACTTACTACTTACTACTTACTACTTACTACTTACTACTTACTATTTACTACTTACTACTTACTACTTACTACTTACTACTTACTACTTACTACTTACTACTTACTACTTACTACTTACTACTTACTACTTACTACTTACTACTTACTACTTAATGCTTCCCCGATCAGATGCACATAACTAAATCATAACACAAGTATATCAACAGTTGATATGTATAACAATTTGTGTTATTTTGAGATATTTAACTAATGAAAACGGTTGAAAGTTAAAACTTATGATAGCAATATAATAACAAAATCAGTTATGATGTTTTATTTTCATTTGCAAGACTCATCATGAAGTTCATAATTTGAAAAAATGTTCTTCCGTAGCTTTATATAGAAACATAATGATCAGAATGTCGAAAAAATGAAAGAAGAAATTAGATCACTAAATAAATTATTCATCAATTAAAAAAAATCATTCAACAATTTTGGATTGAAACGATGTTAAAAGTTAGCTGGGATATAGTTTTTCTGTGTTAAATTTGCTGTCTAATTTTTTACAACTATTGTTATAAATTTCTGCTTTCGGACTCTGTTACGATTTGGTTCCCGCTTGAGTCTATTTTGATATAATTTTTGTTATTTTAACAGCTTACTAGCCAAAAATATTTCTAAATTTGATTCAAAATATTTCTGTAATAAATTACTCAGGTTGTTATAATTCTGTTATTACCATCTGATCGGGTCTGAATACTAACTAAAGCTGGTCTAATTTTCAAAATTTCAACAACAAACTTCTATTAATTCTAATTACTAACTGCTAGAAGCTGGCTTCAATCGCTCTTTTTCAACCACAAACGTCTTCAGTATGCCAAATCACTTATTGTACATGGATGAAATGATCACTTTTACTCTCAGCCGGTTTTTGAAAGTTGGAAAGTCTATAAAAGGATTAACATTTCTCAATTCCTAGAACCACTCCACCATATGGAGAGTCTCTATCGTGACGTATAATGTTAAAGTCATTAAAATTTGAAACCATGTTTTATGCAAGCCATGTTTCGCACAAAGCAAATACATCACATTTTTTACTATGCAATAAAACTTTCAATGAATCAAGTTTTGGTATGATGCTCAGTCAATTTCACTGCAGGACAGTTATTGAATCATTTGTGGCGGATGGTAAATTATCCATCAAATGATACGAACTCCGAGAGAATTGGCCATTGAGCTGATAACTGCTTAAAAAAGGTCTATAACCATTGGAAGGAATGCCGTTATGAGGGTCTTTAGAGGATCAGAAATATTGAATGCTACGAAAATCTATTCTACAACCTCCGAAAACTTCAGTAATCCTGTTGGTGACTGTAAAATGAAGTCCACTGGATTTTGTGCTCTGTAGAGTTCAAGTTCTTGGAGGGGCTGGGGTCCACTAAGAGATTGATAGTACCTATTAGCTCTCCGGACAGCACCAGCCTAGATGCCGTATGGAATCCGGCGGAAAAAAATGAACCAAGAATAGATCCACTGGGTTCCTGCTTCCATGTCGTATAAAGGGATAATTGCAGGAGTTTCTTTTTTCCTTTCGGTTATCAGATATTTTCAATGTTACACTTCTGATTACTCTATTTTACTAAATTATCTCTTCATTCAACCTATCAATTTCCGTCTAGCTTCGGAGAAAAGTTTTATTTGGAATGTTTTCTTCTTCCATGTTATTAATTGTCTTACAAGATTATAAATTGAATGACAAAGTTCAACTATTGCGCAAATCCGTTGATATTACAAATTTAATAACAGAGATAACATATATCTGTATATTAAAGACAAGGTAAAAACACTTGATATTAATATTTCAAACAATAAGTTAATATTTTTCTCGGTAGCCGGCTGCTCAGATCAACCAATATAACCAATTATTAATTTTGATGAATAATTAAAATAATAAAATGGAAATAATGCAGAATCAAGACGCGCGTGAAATCTGTTGACCTTTATTTGGCGATTTAAAATGATTTTATAACAACTGTTTAAAATATGTCAATGCAATGAATCGAATATTTTGTCTGAGTCCTATTCACTCGTTTATTTTGTATCACGTAATTTCATTTATAAAGAGCTGTGAAATTTCGAATAAGAGCTGTGAATCAAGACTTCCCGGGACTTCAATATAGGATATTGTTGAAACGTTCACTCGGGAAGTCAGTGAGTTAAGTGGTGCATCCGAGCATCTTGAAACCGGAACATACTGAGTCGCGCGAGAATAATACCAATACTGAAATGTTTACTAACAAATATCCTTCTCCCGTGACACTTGTGAAGTGCGTAGAAGTATATACGGCCTCCAGTAACAACAAGTGTTGGACTAACATCCCTACCCATTCCTTAGACGATCTACGTTCGGGCCTGGCGGGCGCCAGTACTGATCAATGAATTCTGTGGTTACCAGAAGATGTACATTGAAGGATGATTTACCAGTCCCTGTACAATTTCAGCTAATCCCGATCAGTAACGGAGTAGCAGCCAGGGGCGGTCACTCAAGCTCAAGCTCTGTAGAGTTCAAGTCCTTGGGTTCTTAAAGCCGAAGGAACAGATGGCCTGCCGCACGACATGTTTCTGAAGGCTCCTTGATGTGTTTTTAAAATTTCAGTCATTCCATGAAACTGTTTAAAGTCAGTCTTGACGTGAGTTTTAGCATTATGTAAATACAGGCCCTTATTGCCGTTCTCACTTCCACTTTCACATTCACTTCACTTACATGTCACTTCACTTGATTTTTCCTATTACCAGTATCACGGATCATTGTGGTGGAAAAAACTATTTTTTCCAACAAAATGTTGGTGGCGTGATGTTCATAATGACATCAAGTTCATACAAGTAATTATTTTTGTCTCTGAAGCGACTTCCGTAATAAGGACCTACATTCACTTCACTTAATTTCCACCGTGAAGTGATACCCATAATAAGGGTCACAGTCACTTCACTTTGTTTTCACCGTGTAGTAACACCGGTAATAAGGGCCACAACTTCGATAGCATTATCAAATATAGCTTCCGCGGTTGTACTATGACCGCTTATGGTTACAATTTGGAGTCTCCACATCTTTTATTAGCTCAATGCATGGTTGTAGACAACATACTCAACTTGTTTCCGCTAGGGCTCCGCTGTTTTTTCGATTTTTTGCAGTTACCGGTCAAAACCAAAGCCAAAGAAAGTGGAGACAGAACGAGAAAACTGATGTGTGTAATGAACAGGAAAGATGCTTGAATAGAAGGTGTCGGTAGTGAGGCAGCCAGAACATGTTCGCGGAACGCTGTACCAACTAGGTTCTGTTGTAAAACTGTGTTTATCACAGCTTACAGCTCACCTTGTGGATTTGATAAACGCATATGCGCGAAATGCATAAGAACGCAGATTCAAGTGTTGCTTCTGGGTGCGTGTTTTTTTTTCGTCAAAAATCATCAATTTTGTGAGTGTTCATTCATTTACTTACTCAATCTATCTTCCCGTTCAGTCATTGCAAAAATCGAGTAACTAAGACGTTTTCGACAACTGCACCAATACACAAACAAAAGTGTGGTTCATGAACCAACTAGCTCCCAACCTTCACCGAGTGGCAGTGATAATGCCTCTTCATAAAATGTCTTTCTATTACATTTGGTAGTTTGGTTTAGCCTCTTAGAAACCTTAGAATATAATGGTCAAGTTTGGTTTAGCCGAACTCAAAAACTTATAATACAAACAATATAAATGAAGGAGTATTAAAATATAGTACCTAACATACATTATAACAAATACACAGATTTTGATTAACTGTGCAGTGACACCGATAGTGTCTGTTTTTCGGATCGTTTTCAACAAATGTTTAGAAGTGTGGTAATCCGAATGAAAGTTAGCAAATTATAGTAGCGAGAAGTAACAGACAAAATAACACCATAATTGTCGACTTCCTGAAGAAGGTCCAATAAGGACCGAAACGTCAAAAGAAGAAAAAATAATATGAGTTCTTGATTTCGTTTCTCCAAGACTGAAAAGCCGGTAAATAACTTAAAAACACTGAAAACAGTCGAAAACGATATCTTAAAAAAACAGATATGTAAAGATGACGAAATTTACAACTAAATCTAATAAACACACATTAGGAAAACATTTTTATATAATCTTTTTGAATCACCACAAAAAAACACAGTGACCAAGTGGGCATCATAGCCTAGGAACGTTCGTGTGTTGGTTCAAAATAGAAGATCATAAAAGCAAATCATATGAAGGGTACAGTGTAAAACTTAAGCAAGGGTCTACTGCCACTGTGGTTATCTAAAAAAACTCGTGCCTAATCCACCTAGCGGTGTGACAATGCCTTTCTCTTGTCATTCAAACAGTCTCATTAAAGCAAATTTTCACGTAAATGCGTCTTACTTTGGGTAGAACTTAATCGGTAATATCTATTGCTGTATTTGATGCAGCAAGAGAATTTTATCTCTATACCAGCGAAAGGGTTATGGGCGAAGGGGACATTCGCCCCGGGCGCAATAATTTGAGGGGGGCGGCAAAGTTATCCCTGGGACCTTTTTTTTGCTCGTCCAAGTCAGCTTTCCGGAGATGGAGTTCAGCTTTGTTTTTTTTGCTCATTAAACCAACGATGGGGGCGGCTTATCTCTTATTTTGCCTCGGGCGCCAAATTTCCTCGGTACGCCACTGCAACCAGACATTTGTAGCAAAAACCTTTTAAACAATTCAGAAGGGTCAAATATGCCAAATAAACATGTTTTGATTCAATGACAATGTAATTCTTGGCGTTACGTCATCCAGTTATGTCTTTGACATTACCCATCCACATTTTTTTTCGTTAGATTAATTTCTGACACGAATTCAGGCTGATTTTTAACACAAATTCATTCAAATTGTTTCGGTTATTTCACAAAAGCATGGCTCATCGCAAACGTCGCATATTTGACAACATTCTCGAAACCAAAAGTATCAGTAATAATACATTTGAAATTGATTTTCGAATATGATTCTCAACTCAATATTAGCTTTCAAACGAGTTTAAGGTTGTTAAAATCGGTTCAGCCATCTCCGAGAAAACATTGCGCATGAACACAGACATTTTCCGATCTCATCGAGCTGACTCGAACGGTATATAACACTAAAGGTCTCCGGAGCTCCGATCAAAAGTTAATTTTTCCAGCCATTCTATTACCTTTCTATAGATAAAGGCAAACATAAAAAGGTTGGAAAAGCGGGTAGCATAACGATCCGCCTATCTGATTTTGAAAATACTAGTTTTTAGTGTTTTGAAACCACAGTCCAGTTGATTAATTGGTGTGAGGCTAATATGTGATGTAACTGATAAGGTTTTGTAATATTCCCGCCATTCCCTAATCACCTATCTTGTATCAAAATTTCATCGAAATCAAAAATGGGGTCCTTTGCAAATCGACTTTAAATTTTTTAAATCGATTTTTTCAGTGTAAGAATCGATTAGAATTATTTTCAAAATTTGTTTTCGAAAACATGACTAATTTTGTAAAAATCACTCATACGAAATTTTTTTCATCAGTTTCCGAGAAGCAAATAGAAGGTCTTAACATTCTTTAAAAAGTCCCCGAGAAGTTGATCCAGATCCGACTTCCGGTTCCGGTATTACAGTGTGATTAGTGAAAATTTTCAATTTCATTAATATTTTTTCACAAGTGATGGCGAAACGGCATCTTTTTGTAAAACTTACTGCTAAATTGATCTAGTTGATACATTTTGTTAGTTAGTGAATATATAAAACTATTTTGGAACTACTAGTCCCTGGTTTCCGCTTTCGAAAGCACCAATAATAGTGAAGAAAATCTCCAAAAACGGAACTCCCGTCGATTTCTCAGCAACGGTTGAGCCGTTTTTCACGATTAATGATTCAAATTAAAGCTCTCATTGTTTTTAAATATATGTACTGTGCAATTTCATCCTGATCCGACTTCCGGTTCCGAAATTATGGAGCGATAAGTGTCAAAACATTCGAACTCAAAATGACGATGCAATACTGGAACGCGACAATATACTGGAAGCCGCACGCTCCATTCACAGCGTGCTTTGTTCAATTTCGTATAGCGTGCAGGGTTGCCACATTAAAATTTATATTTCTCAGGGGAAATTTTGTAATTCTGTTATTCAATTTGTACCTACTTGTTAGTGTTATAACGATGCTTTTCTATAAAAGTACACTTATTGCCTCTCTCATATAGAAAGTTTATACAATCACTTGAAAAATTGACCAATGGAAATTGGCTCGAGAGGCTAAGTGTTATATATAGTTCGACACAGTTCATCTTGCTGAGCAATGTATGTGAATGTGTGTGAGTATAAGTCAAATAATGTCACTCATAAAATAAAAAAATCTATTAAACCTATACTGCCCATACTTGCATATCTGTCCCATATGGAAAATCGGCATGTCGAGAAAAAGACGATCAAAATTTTATTTCCCATTTTTTGATTTATTGTGTCACCTTATTCCAAATCATGTTATCATTACATGAAATATCGGTAATTCACCTTTGCTATTTCAATATTGCAACAAATGAAATTATTGAAATTTGCACTAAATGGGACTGATATGCGGGTACTTTGCATATGGGACAGAAAAGAGTTGATATTTTTTTTCACATTAAGGATTAAGGAGTGTATCGAAAAGTAGTTAGCAACATTGATTATTGAATAAAAAAGCGAAAAAAACATATTTTGACATCAGTTTTCGATATATTGTAGAAAAATTACATTTTTATGCATTTCACTGATTATATTGATGCAAATGCTAGTTTCTGTGAAACGCTCGCACTTTGGACTGGACATTCTTCATTAAATTCTGCACAGTTACTTTTGTGACTTTCCTGGTGGCAGCTGTCCAGTTTTTTAACTCCTGCATGTTTTGGGACACTGTATCTTCCTTCCGAAAGTGCCGCTTGAAAATTTCCCAATACCTTTCAATTGGCCGAAGATCCGGACAGTTTGGTGGGTTGATGTCCTTTCCCACGAATTGTACATTATTTTTTGACAACCACTGTAGAATGGATTTGGCGTAGTGGGCTGAAGCCAAATCCGGCCAGAATAGAGGAGTAGCCTTATGCTTTCTGTACAACATTTGTTCGAGATAGCGCGAGATTCGTCTTTAGTTTCAATCTAATAATCAGTGCGTACAGCAAACAATGTCCACGATAACGGCGAACGGCCCGCTGTGAAGTTTGCACTGTGAAGTTTGCACTGAGAGATGATTTGTGTGTGCAGAATGATCTTCTGCTGCTGAAAATCATCGAGAGTTGTGTCTAGCTTATGGGCCTACTGTAATGAGTTAAGGAAAGGTTAAAAAGCTCTGCTGATTACTAAGCATAGTGGTAGGTTCAGTTGCAACCCATTTAAGTTATTTCGCTAGTAGAATTGATCGTCGATTGGTGGTCTATTTGATGAATTTCGTCACTGCAAAGTGCTGAATTTTTACGGAGAAACATGGTATACCTACTCAGAATTGCAATCCACGAAATTATCGTTGAAAACGGTGTTAGCAATCAATTAGCAGTCTCGAATTTAATTATATTCGCTAATACTCGGGAAAACATATTTCATAGTAAGGCATAGATACTGTTATCTGTTTTTCAGAAGACCGAAATATCTCGTTTTATTAGATTTCAAGTTTTTTATATCAGATGTTTTCAACCTGAGCCAAATTATATTATACTATCACGTATTTTGGTTGATTTTTTTGGATTTTTGGAGCTGAAGTTTAGAAATCTTTTCTAGTTCGAAGCACTGTTCTACGGGAGCGGGTCATATCGTCGAAAGCCATTTCGCCGAAAGTCGTTTTGCCGAATAGGTCATTTCGCCGAAAGTCGTTTCGCCGAAAGAGTCATATCTCCTGCCAGGCGCGTATCCAGAAATTTTTTTCGGGGGGTGTTTAAAAACATGTTGATCAATACGAATAGAAATATGTATATGATCATATGAAAAATTTTGGGGTAAAAAGTCGTTTGTTGAATATTAATCATTTTATAATTGACTTAAATATTTAAAGAGGAAAGTATTCATAATATAATAATTTTTTGAGTTTCGGAGGGGGTTTCAACCCCTAAAACACCCGTCTGTATACGCGCCTGTCTCCTGCATGTTGTGTCTCCTGTATAACTGATGTGGCGCAGCCACATAACCGAAGCCAAGAGTCGGCCGCCGACCCGCCGTTGGAAGCAGCGGCCTCTTGCATACAAACCTGTAACCGCATCGTTTGCCCGGTCTACTCAAAGCTAGATTTTTTTGCTTTAGTTAGGGTGGACAACACATGAATCAAAACGATGTGGCGTAGCCGCATTAGATATTTTTTTCATTTTCACTTGATAAACGGAAAATACCACCTACATTTGCCTAGTAGATACACCTATGCAATTGCTTTGATGCTTAGTAGCTGTAAACAAATTTGATGCTTAGTAGCTGTCAACAAATTTTCTTGGGAACTACTTTCTGAGGTTCATGAATCAATCTTTATTCAAGAGTACAACAATCAATCATTATTCAAGATGTACAATGGTAGGTCAACAAAACGGGCGTTAACGCTATCATCTTTCGTTTGTCTTTAATTCAAATCAATTCTAATTACGATTTCAAGACGATTTCTGGATTCGGCGAAATGACCCTTTCGGCGAAATGGCTTTCAGCGAAATTACCCTGATCCCTGTTCTATTTCTCAGATACCTTGACGATTTAGGGACACACATTCGAAGAACTGACCTGATGAAACAGGATGATGTTCCAGTCAAATATTGTCACCCGTGACCTTATAATTCAGTCTTCAAATCAAGGCTATTTAAACTCATGGAACCATCAGTGTTTTTTTTGGCTTGTGTAAAAAGCACATATTTAATTTCTTCATGTTTGGCTCACCAGTACTTAAAGCAGTTCAAATGGAACTGTCATCTCCGCCTAGCAGTTCAGTTTAAACCACTAAACAGACGTAAAGTGTACACTATTTATGTAACACATTTTAGATGTTGCACGGAGGTGTAATATCATTGCTGACATCTGAGGTGTAAATGGTGATGACTGACTACTGGTCGCCGCAGAATTTGAACATTTCAATTCAATTTCATTGACGAGCCGAAGGCGAAACGTGAAGAAACTCATGGAACCAATTTTTACCTATCATTTGCCGGATAAGGACAAGTGCTTAATTTTATTTAATGCTGTTGACACACGTCCCGGGTAGTCGGTTCAATGCATAGGACGCTGGTTTTACAAGCCAGCTGTCGTATGTTCGAGCCCCGACCTGGAAGGATTCTTAGTGTCAGTAGGATCCATAGTACTAGCCATGCAATGATTCTGTACGCTAAGAATCGGCTGCGTAGTCTGTGGAAATAGAAAGGCCAAATTCCACAAAAGGACTGTGTAATGCCAAGACATTGCTTTTGACACACAATGTATCACTAAGCTTGTGTTTATCACGGACTCACCATAGGCCAAAAAACGTCTTTTTTTCGTATTTCAAAATATTACTCAAGACTACTAACAAATAGTTTATCCACGGTTTCAGATGTTACTAGTATTCTTCTGCAATGGAAAATCATTTGAACATCCCCACGCTTTTAAACGACCCAATCCGAATCGTCGTAGTCACCTCCATTGATGGCGTCATCGTTGCGTAGAACACCAACACACGTAAACACACACGATCATAGCATAACATTGCCACTTGTTTGCTGTTTGTATGCACTGTATGCTAGTGTCAGATCTGTAGAAGGCAGTACCGTGCGGGAAATCATTTCCCGACTAGAATATCTACTTGTTCGTATTGGCGTTGGAATCGCGAATTCCACTTTAATGATCGGCTCTATACAACAAGCGCTCGAATCAACGAATCTGAGGGTTAAATGCCTGTTATGCCGTACGGCTATGGCCGTGTGTGGGTGGATCGATTTACATATTCGCAGTGGGATGAAATGAAATCGAATTTGTTTCACTTTCAGAGCTAGCTGCTAGCGGCGAAGTTTTATGGGTGGGCAAAATAAGGTAAACCGACTAAATGAACCTGTTGACGGTTGACTAGCTGTGTCTAGGCGTGGAGAACGCCCCGTTTCTCTGTTTTTAGCACTTGAGTTTGACGAAGAGCAAACGGTTTACTTACTCCGTGGGTCAAACAAACACATATCAACAATATTGACTGCGTGTGTCTGGTGGAATCTCGCTCAACGAGATTGCCACCAAGAAAGCTTGCTCAATTCGGTACTAATTGAACTGTAATTGCTTCATCGGTGCAATCGGTATTCACGAATAATTGCTTGCTCGCATAGGCCGAAAGCCCTTCATCAAAAAAAGCATAACCGTTTCAGCAACTTACCTTGATTTATTGTATGATAATTCAGCTGGTTTCGTGGAATTATCCGAACCTAGAACTCGGTGATTTCACAGGTTGTTTAAAATGCTTCCTCACTGAAACCAATTTCAGTGCCACCTAGAAAGCATTCGGCTATACTTCGCTGACGTCAATCCGACACGAACTCTCGCCAATTTAGTGGTGGAACAAAAAGTGCGAAACAATTCAATTTCCCATAGGTGCTTTGAAATTAATATGTTATTAGAATGATTAAGTATAATGAAACGAATGGCAGTCACCATCAAATAAGTGTTTTTGTTTTGCACATTTCCGCTTTCTACCGCACCGCAGCGTGTTGTGGCCAACAAGGCCAAGGGGGGGGGGGGATTGCTTTTTCGAAAGCGACGAACTTAGCATTTCATTTATTATATCTAAAACCGCGGCGGTCGTCCGTAATGGGAAGTAGCTACTGTTTCAAAAAATGAATGAATGAATGAATGAATAAGTGAGGATTTCGCGTTTTTTTCATTTGGTTACAAATCAATTATGGTTACACTGTACATTTTGGATATAACTGGAATGAATAGATCATAATCTATTTCTTATTAGAATTGCAAAAACATTTTTTTTAATTAAACATTCGCTTAAAACGTGAATGAATAGATATGAGTTGATAATACGGTATGAATTTTCAATATTCCATGAGAAAGATCGATTTGGGACCCGACACACAATAGTTAAAAGGTCCTAAACTATCGGAATAAAAATAAATCGAATGAAAAATTAAACTAAACTGGTTCAAAACTGTTTCTTAGATACAGGTATAAGCAAATCTTTGCGGGTAATCTCGCTCATGTCAACTTAGGACGATCGGATATTTGACAAGCAACTTGCACAACTGAATACATTCATCGAATATTTCTCTCCATTACACGTCGAGTGAAGATTTTGAGATTTTTGTTGTCTACTCTGTCATCGAGTGTTATTACATCAATTTATCGACTGATTTACTTTTCACATTTTCCGTTTGCCTATTCACGATTGCCGAACATTTGCGTTAATATTCTGGGATCAGTAAGTAATAATTTATTATTGAATTTAATTCCTATGAGCTGTGTGTGACAATTTTGGAGTTAAACTATCTATTCAAAAAATTATGTTGTGTTTAATATTTGTCTGAGATAATGATAAGCAAATAATAAGCCTTTATAATTGAAACAAAATAACAAACGTCTTTATAATTGAAAACAAAATTTTTTTCCTTGTTCTCATATAAATATTTGAATTAAACTTAAAGAGATTTTTAAGTTTGTCAAATTACTAATTCTGCAATAACTGCATTGCTGGATCGAAAAAACACGACCTTATTTTTAATGTGGAACACATCTTTATTTTTTATATAGGGATGGAAATCAGAAACTCAAGGAAAACTACACGTAGAAAGGTGGTCAGGTTTTAAACATTTACAGCTCAGTCTATTTTGTATTAATTATTAATATTATTTCATCATTTTATTGGAATTATTTCTAAGTTTCTCTATATTTCTATATTTCTATTATATATGTTTGAAATTTTGATTAGTAGCGAGCAGTGTCCTATGTTGTCTTCTAAAAATCTCCGGCATACCGGATTTCCCTGCCATAGACGACGGTTTTGAAGCATAATTCAACAAAACAATCAACTTAATTAAGTTATTGACAATTTGAACACTTTATTTGAAATTTTGGACAGAGAGAAGCTACCTGAAATTATTTCTTTTCATTATATTTTCTTCAAATGGCATTAGCCCCAATATCTCCTTAGACTCATCTTGTATTTTATAGCACAGAAACAAAGAAAACAATAATCGTTTTAACGCATTTGGAGAAAGATTAAAGTACACTGAAGTCTTTTTTTATGCGAATTTACGTACCGCATAAAAAAACCGCATAACTCTGAAAATTCGCATAAAAAAACCGCATAACTCTGAAACTTCGCATAAAAAAAAACCGCATAACTCTGAAACTTCGCATAAAAAAAGACCGCAGAAGGGTAAACCACATAACTCTGAAAATTCGCATAAAAAAAAACGCATAACTCTGAAACTTCGCATAAAAAAAACCGCATAACTCTGAAAATTCGCATAAAAAAAGTCGCGTAAAAAAAACCGCATAAAAAAAGACCGCATAAAAAAAGACCTCAGTGTAATATAAAATAAACGACTCATACTTGGTAAACTGAACTTATTATATAATGAACTTCTATCCCTAGTCGACCCGATTTGGAATATTTATTCATAGATGAATGAACATATAGTTTCCATCGTATTCACAATACGAACAATTCCACCACTCACGCACACGCTGCCTTGCAAGTCAAATACAACCACACAAACAAAAAGCTTGTGGAAGTCTTCATGAAGTCTTGAAAATAATTTTTTCTCTCGTGGTCTGAACGTCACTCCTCTCACAAAATAATTCATAACAAGCAACTATTTTCACGAGACTGGATAGTGCTGCAGATAAAATATTCAGTTATCAAAGTTTGACTGATGATTGGCTCTTAACTGTCGAATGTTTCTGTGAGCTCCGATCGTTAACGACTGTTAATGGTGACTTTATTTCACGAAAATTGTTGCATATCGCTTATTTAAATCGGGCCAAGTTAATTGAGGTTAATAATTCTTAGTTTTACTTGAATATTGAAAACAGAAATAGCAGAAGCGCAGGATTAACGATGATGATCTGACAATCTCAGCAAATACTGCAAACAACAAGCTCTTTGTTATCCTGTTACTCCAATTAATCAAATTCTTACCAAATAGCGTTTAATTGGTTTTAATCGAAATAGTACATGAGCAAAAATGGCTTTTATCGTATCAAAGAACGCTCGCTAGCAACTCTTCATACGATTTTATCAGTGCCATCAAAGAGAGACAGATATCATCGCAGCAAAACAAAACCGGCATGGTTCAGTTAACATAGAATGGACACCAGTGCGAGAGCGAATTTCTCTCGATGACCCGTCTAAGCATCACGGGTTAGCACGCTATTGTGGGGATTCTCTCTGCAACAAACGGTCTCTTATTCTCATTTCGCGATCCGATTCTACATGGGTAGTTGATAATGACGATATAATCATTTTACTATTGCCGCTTATTCTAACTATGTGCATATAACCTTTGTATAAGTTGTGTCTATGAAAATGTCTGTGAATGCTCCACGCAAAAGGGGTTTTAAATATTGCAACTTAGTATGAGAATCATCAAGTCGAATCATCGATTCGATTTTCTGCGATAATTGTCAACTTGCGATTCTCTTTTGGTTAATTCCACACAGCACCGGTCATTACCAGACTGTAAATTTTTTTGAAGGGCCGTGAAATACTCAAAGTGTGAAGTGGAGGGAAGAAATGCAGAAAAATACTCTCACGATTCATGCATTGAGAGACACGAGTTCTTGTAGCATCTTGTACAGGATTGAAAATGTTGTATACAATGTAGAGAGATATCGAGCAGCTTTTGTCAAATTATCGGCAATCACCAACACTGTGCATGAGAGTGAATCAACCAGCTGGATAAAAAATAAGTTTTGGAATTAATATTCAGTCTGGATTATATTTTTTATTTAATTTCCATTGCATATTACTATAGCTTGTTGGAAGCTGAAATAACACATGTGCCCATTACAGTAAAACCTTCATTCAAATAACATTCGATAGTTACGAGCCGGTCATCAACCTGTCAGCGAAAACGTCATATCTAATCTTCAGCTCTATCTAGTCCAGTGAAGATCGTTGCTTGCTATGCTCTTCCATTCTTGTCTACTGTCTTTTACGTTTTTTTGTTTCGCCGCCTTAAATTCACGGTATAAAATTTTTAACACACTTTACCTTATAATTTCCAAACCAAGGATGATTATTTGACATACACAGAGGCATTGCTCAGCTCGACGAATGGAGTCGAATGGTATATGACACTTTGTACTAGTCGATTTTTCAAGTGATTGCATAACCTTTCTATATGAGAAAAGCAAAAATATAAATCTGTAAAGAAACTTTAAATTCAATTTCCAAATATGTACATGGAAATTTATTTAAAACTTCTAAATTTTTTGATCTAGGTGTGTAATTTACTTATAAAAATAATGCCATGATTCTTTTTCAAATGAAATTCATATAGGATTGAGGAAACATGTCCCCCTAAAGGGCTGAGGGCAGTGCGTTAAAAACGTAGGTTTTTTGCTATTTGCCCGTTTTAAATTAGGTTTTCTTAGAAACGGCGATGAATATCGAAGAACCCACCTGACAATGTCTCCGACATTTAGCTGAGAATATTCTGTGAAATTTTCAGAATGATTCATTGAGGTTACCCCAGTCGTGTTGTCTTTTTTTCAGACTGAAGAACTGCTGAAAATTGCAACGCTTTGAATGACATACCTCTACTTGTTCATCGAATATCTCGATTTTGAAGACTTATATCATAAATCTACCGTGACAAAGCTTAGATAATTTATGTCGTTTTCGCTTGAGAAAACTGAAACTGACTCAGGGTAGTTTCATCAAACAAACACTATTCACGAAACTCTGTTGATTTCGCACTTAGCAACGGGGGTTTTAGCAAACCTGAAATAAAAATCAGGTTCGAAGCTGACTCGATTTTCAGTTCAACAACGTTAAAACTAGGTTCGAAACTAGCTTCAAACAAACGGTTTGACAGCAGTTAGGGTGGAAACTGGGTTAGGTTTGATATCAAGCGAAAACGACATTAGTTTAGATACGATAAGGGCATAAAAATATATATGTTATAGCGATAAAATAAAAGTGCTATATATTTCTTTGAAACACAGTCAGTTCCAAAGCGTCCACCATTTTATTCCCTTTAATTTCTTGGTAGTGTTCGGGAAAAGAAGAGGGGAGCAATAAAATTTAGTCTAAGGTTCCTAAATACACAGACGTAAAGGGAATTGAGGGAGGCAGAGAAGAAGATTTAAAACCTATACGCGACCCACTGCCTTAAAGGAAAAAAATTGCCGGCTGTTTCGGTTATCTCCTTCCGTAAAAGTCCACCTTGGTGACTTTATTCGCCGCAGAACACCAGTTTCCCTAGAACTGCCTCTCACTGATGACTACCCGTTGTGTCTACATGAAATACCGCTCAATAATTTTCTATTAAGCGGAGCTTTGGAGTGTTTATTGTGGAAATTGTTTGCTCCTTATCACTTCTTTTCATATTGGCATTATGCCAAATCCACTTATAATAGTAACGAAACAATTGTGCTGCTCGAGGGAAGAAGGCCGATATTTTTTCAGGCACTCCAGAACAAAAAAATATTGGTTGATGATGATGGTCGCGATGCAAATGTCAAGGCACTTTGCTAACTTCAACAAATCAGCGTATTTTAAGAACATTATGATGAATATTTGAGGGGTTTCGGTTACTGAATAACCGGTTTGTGCGTAAAGCACATATTTAATTCCATTTCCATTTTCTTCGCGTTTCGCCGTTTCGATATCAATGCTTGAAGCAGCTCAAATTGAACTGCCATCGCTGTCTAGCAGTTCAATTTGAACCGCTAAGCAGACGAAAAGTAAGAAAATTAAATTAAATATTTTCCGGTTACTTATTAATCAAACACCTCTAAATGTTAACATTCTGCGGCGGCAAGCCAGTCGTCATTCGTTCTCGTTCAAGCCATAAAGGATATTGCGCCTCGAAAAGTGTAAACTTTGCGTCTGCTTAGCGGTTCAAAGTGAACTGCTGGACGGAGATGGCAGTTCAATTTGAACTGCTTTTAGGACTGATGAGCCGAAGATGAAACGCGAAGAAAATGGAGTTTATTAACATTCCTTCTATTGTTGTTAGATTAAAACCGGGCATAAATAAATTGTAAATTAATTCTATTGTTGCTGTATAAAATTCCTATCCTGGAATATCATCTTGTATCATGCAATCAAACTCCAATGAAATATACTCTGGCCGACTTGTTTTTGTCATGATTTTGAGTCACCATTTTCTGGTAAGTGTTTCAGTTCGACTAGAGTTTTAACTCAAACTCCCAACTTGCTAACGTCATCTCAAATAGAGAGGATAAAGTTCTGCTACACTCCAAAAAAATTTGAATTTTACAGGTGACTTAATCCCCCATACGATGTAATTTATAAAGACCTAATTTGTTAAGTGACGGAAAATTTTATTTGTAATGACTTGATGTTAGATGAGCTTGAATTTTACTGGTTTCGACTGTAACTTGCGTTCTGCTAGCAGGGGCGACTGTATGACTTTGAATACACCTATTTACAGCCAAGCAGATGCATGCTTCTGTGGCGCAGTCGATTAACAGACGTACTTGCGATCCAATGATTCTCGGTTCAAGACGCGGCGGTTGCTATCAGTATTTTTTTTATTTCAATGAATTTCATGTCATGGAGTACTAGACACAATATTAAATGTTCTTCCACGTAAATTTGCGTGAACTGCGAAGCACCATTTGTGTGCATCTAATAAGATGTAAAATCACAGGGTTTTTTAAGTGTATAGAAACAGCTTCCCACTCTTTTAAACGCGTAACTTTTTGTTTGCTTTGATATAATTTTCAACACTGAAAAACAAACGTCAAAATCAAACAATGTGGATGATGCACAACTTGTTCAAGACGCAGGCTGTACACGTCGGAATGAATGGACCAAGTTGGTTAGTTTTACATTTTTGAGCCTATTTGTTTGCAAATATATTATACGATATACTCTGAATATAGTGCTCACTTTCTAGATTAAAGAACTTTACGTACTCATAAATGCCGTTGTATTTATGCTGGTGTATTTTTGCATGTGATATGTGATTTGCATGTGAATTTTGTGATATGCACAGGTGACGTAAGTCCACACGTGACACAATTCATAAGAACCTAATTTGTAAAATGACTGAATTTTACAAGAGTGATTTGAACGACGATTAAATTTAATTTACGTCAAACGCAATCGATTTCTGGTCGGTCGCAAAACCTTAGCAAAATCTACAGCATCACAAATGACCACTTTTATACAATTGATTTAACTCAAGATTCAAGGATTATGATATATTTTTACGTGTAAAAACATGCCTGTGAGAAAGGTTGGGTCGGTTTACCACAGATTTAAGTCATTCTTGTAGAATCGATTCTTTTAATAAACTACGTTTTTATAATCAAATTACCTGTGAATTTACGTCGTTTGAAAAAAATTATAAATTTTACTGTGTGTATGAGTAGAATCTAAAATTTGCGAGATAATCGTTTCTGTATACGAAAGGTAGATTGCACACCTTTATAAAATAAAATTTAAAACAAATTGCACTGGCACTTGGAATGCCTGTGGGATCAATGCTGTTGAATTGATTTACCTCTGGCTGTTGCGTGCAGGGTCCGGTATATAAAAATGCGCAAGACCGTCGTAATAAAACTTACTCATTGTTGTGGCATGTGGCAGCAATAAATTCTTCTCCGACGAGGGAACCACCTTTCAGCGCAATATCAATGCAATCTGTGTGGAGCCTTGATCTTTGAATATGGCATTGGTTGAGATCTTGGATTTTATTCTTTACATTTGTGCGATGGCCGCATCAAATCGAGTTCATTTGCGAAATATTTTTGACGAGATTATGTTATATCGTTGTAACATAGTGTAGCATCAAATGTATAAATTAATAAATAATAACCCGTGTGATGACATAGTTTTCGAGTCGTTGTTTTTGTGCTTTAGTTTGTTGTGTTAAGCTTTACACCGATTCGTTGACATGATTTTTGATTATCGAGTTTCGATGGTTTCTTTTGCATTTATGATTGCAAATATGTTTGATTTATTTGTTGGTCTCTTTAATACCAGCTCGTAATGCTAGGACAGAACTTTCCAATTGAATCATGATATACAAAATTTAAAATCATCTCTTTTATGCATACTACTTAAATAATAGTTTTATGTTCTTAAAAACCCGTTCTATTTCACCTAATGGCGTGATAGTGCATTTCTCATTAGCATTGCATTTGGATTTTTTTTCCCGTGTCTTGCATTGTCACTCTAATAAGCGGTATAAAACCTCGTGATTCCGGAACCGGAATAAAATGTAGGAACTTTGTGAGGGACTAAAAAGGCCTTTCATATCATCAGTTTGTGAAAATCAGTTCAATCATCACTGAGAAAAGGGGAGTGGGTCGTTTCGCCGAAAGTCGTTTCACTGAATAGATCATTTCGCCGAAAGGGGCATTTCTCCGAAAAGAACATTTTGCCGAAAGGGACACTTCGCCGAAAGAATAATTTCGAATACATTTTATTCATATTTTTTGTGTTATTATGTTTCCTGGATAATTGATGTGGAGCAGCCGCATTAAATTTTTTCAACTCAGTAAACGGAAAATACAGCAAATAATTGGCTGGTAGATACACCTATGCAAATGCTTTGATGTTTAGTAGCTAATAAAATCAACAAGTTTTCTTGGTAACTCCATTCTGAGGTTCATGAATCAACATTTATCAAGAGTACAGGTATCAATCTCTATTCATGAATCCTTCGATGAAATGGTTTTCTGCGAAATGGCTTTCGGTGAAATGGCATTCGGTAAAATGACCGTGACCCGAGAAAATTGAGTGAAAATATTTGATCACCATTCACTAGTCGAATTTTATACCAATTGCCATGAGAAAGACAAAAAGGTGAAAAACCGCTTCTTAGTTCATCTAGTGGTGTGATAATGCCTTTCTCTAGTCTCATTATAATGCTGATCGTCGCAACTGGGGGGGTCCAGTCTCCAGTGGTGGTCGGCAGTAGCTGATAATCGTTTGTTCCGCGGGAAACACCCCCAGGATACGAGGTCCTGGTGGGTGGCCCGTATGTTGGTCGTCGTCTGGAGCGGATTTCTGTAGGCGATGATGGTGATGTTACCGAAGAGAATAAAAGAAACATAGAGATGTGAATGTTGTGGAAAACGAAACGACATTACACTAGTTAGTTGACATCGAGATGGTGAAGAGACGGAAGAAGTGTGAGCGAAAATGTTGTCAAAAAAAAATCTTGAGACATAAATAGTGTCTTTCAAACTTAATCAGTGGGCTTTCGGTATCTGCCAAATACGTCTAACATTGAGCGAATATCGAAGAGCTCGAATTGTCGGCCACGTCACTTATACGATTAAGGTTCTACTTACAATCTTAACAATGGAAAAACGCAAAAGCAGTTTTCTCTGCTGATGTTTGATGAATCTTCAAGAAAATGTACCAAATAAATTGATATTTCGCTTTTGATTTTCCGCTCTACGATAGCGAAGAAAACTGCTCTTGAGTTTTACCACAACTGTCGTTTTTCTAAGAATGTAAATTGCACCTTAAGGCTTGTTCGCGACAAAATCTGGACAAATTTGTTGTTAGTTCAACCCAAGATGAATTTTCTATTCACTTAACTGTTGATTATTAGTCATCTTGAAACTAATTACAGTTACTTCTCATAAGGCTGCATGGAGAAAATACAATTTTTTTATTTACTCCAGCCATGAGGGGCCTGTGCACACTCCACTGCAACTGATTTGGCAGCTTTTGCTCAAGATTTTCGAAACTTTTCTATAGTTGTAGCTTGTGGTTTATATTGAGAAAGTTCTCTTTTTACGAGAGCCCAATACCGCACGTCCAGACTGTTGGGTGGACTCGCGTGTTTTGGTTGAACATGAGCTATATTAACTTTATGCCATTCCAAAACAATGAAGCGTAGTGACAAGATACTAAAGCTGACCAGAATGGTATCAATCGCTTCTTTAAGATTTCTTCACTGCTTATTCCCTTGCTTACCGTTCCAGTAGTGATGAAGCTTTGGCTTGCTGGACCACAGCTGCATATTGCATGCCAAACCAAATATTTTTTTAAAAAACAACTTTTTTCTTCGTCCTGAAATGCCCCTCTACGTATGACAGTTTAAAAAGACATCCCGGGTAGCTGCTTAACGCCTTCCTGCACATATGATTCGTCATTCCATTAGCCGTCAGGAAAGCCTCGTCAAATATTTCGCGATACAACTTGCGAGTCTGGGTTTGAGCCGTCATCTTGCCGGTGCTTGAAAGTATCCCCAAAAGTAGAGTCTATCTTTATTTTTCTAACCACAGCACGTACCGAAAGATCTGGTCTCTTCTGCAATATTTGCTTCGCGTCTTTCTGGAGATTCGTGAAATCCGTTTGTTGGCTGTATCGAAAGGTTTGAGAACGTTATAAGCAGTGCTTGCATCTAGTCTTGACTTCCGTGCATCACAACGAACGCTACGCTCAACAGGTTTACTTTAACCCAGATTTCACCGAACGACGTTTGGATTCTATGAACCGATAACAGAATGCATCAGAACATTTGGCACTGTTGAACGTCTATTCGATTTCGGCGAACCCAAATTTAAATTTGCGCAAAAAGTGTTACGATCCACATTTTCATAACTTGACTACATTATATTCATTAAGACTTTTTTTTGTCGGATGAACTAAAAATAAATAAATAAAAAAATATTTTTTGCATATTTTCTGACAGATTCGGATTTTCATTGTGAACACACACTTGCTTTTCACACTTGCTCTTCTTTCGATGCCAATTTCGATCGAAAAGCTTGCAGTATCACCGAAAATTGATTTTACGCAATGAACACAATATTTCTAGAGTTCATGAAGTATTTCCGGAGATATACGCATTTAGGGGTGTCCCGATTTTGTCGCGAAAAAGCCTTATAACTCCGAAACTGTTTATTATAACTTACAAACTAGACCAACTAGCCTGATGATAGCTTTAAAACATGTCTAATATTGTTGAAATGTATTCTCTAATCTGTGGGAAAATTGTGCACAGAGAAGAAATTTTTTGATTAAATCATTTATTCAGTTATATTTCCAGAACCGAGGTTTTACTTATTTTATGTTCTGTCGTGAATACGACTTACTTTACTATGGGGTGCCTTTTCAAAATTTACTTTCTGAGAGAGTGATAAGTTTTTGATCGTGAATATCTCTTGTTGTATCTAACGAATCAACATAATTTTTGCTACATGCCATCGGAAATATGATCACAATTTTATGATAAAATATTCAGTTGTGTGACATAATCTCAAATAATTAAAAATTAAACTTTTCTGAGATGTTTGGTATAAACGAGTATCAATTCATAAGGCGCGTTTGCCTTTCTCGTATTTTTAAAGCTCATAGCTCAGTGATCTGTGAAAGGATTTATATAATCTAACTACCAATAGAATCGAAATTTTTCAACTTAAGCGTGTATAGAAAAAGCATTGAAGTATTTCAGTAGTACACTATTAAAAAACCTGTCTCATTTGACCCATGTCAACACCAGCCCATCGTTCTGAGGAAGAGAACAAAATATCTGCTGCTGTACAACAAATCGTTCGAGAAAATGTTCCGAACAGTGTTTAATATCGTAGTGAGTTCCACAATTTGGTCCTTCTGAAAGGCAGGAATGAATCCCGAACAGCATCCGGATAGTTTCTTTCAATGAAATGAAAATCCGAAATGAAATAATCGACATTAAAATTCTGTTTGCAGCTATTTTTATAGCCGTTAGGACCGCCCATCAGTGAAAAAGCTACATACGAAATCAGGTAAAAACAAGCCTCTCAACAAAAAATGGATCAGTTTGGATTCTATCGCCACTGCGAGCAGATGTATTTTGTGTCTTCTGCAAAGCTAGTTTCGCCTCCGACAAGAGCGATTACGTCACAGCTGCCAGTCATTTGCATTGGTGAAAAAGCAACGGTGAAGAGCATTACACAAAATCAGCCGTTCTAATGGCTCTAAAAGTTTTCTACAGAACTATGAGGATTTCTTGCTCGCAAATCGAAGAGAAATATCCTCAGTTTAGTACAAATCTAGAACTGTTTGATTTGATTTTTGCACTTTTCGCTGTGTGAAATTCAAAGTAATCTAGATCAAGTGAAGCCTTCTTTGTTTTTGCGAAAAATGTGGAAAAGGGGAATGCTTGCATAATTCATACAATTGATTAACTAATTGATATTCGGAAGTGTTAAGGAACAGGTCAGTTGTTTTCGTATTCACGACATCCAGTAATGTCTCTGACATTACCCACCCGCCTTTTTTAATTAGGAGCAAGGAAAAAGCCCACTGGAGCTGAGACTCTTCGTTCTCCTTCTCCACCAGGTGTGAAACCTTCTCATCTTTTGTATCGACAGATTACATTTGTAAAATTATACATAATCAAATCTTTAATTACATTTATTTAAGCTACAAAGCTAACTAACAACTATCCTTATCGACTAATTATCTTAATAAAACTAGCGAGAAAAGAATCGATGAAGACGGTGTTTAGAACTACTAAACAGATAAATTAAGATTTTGAATTCGCGACACAAACTTGAAAACGGTTCATTAAAGCCATAGTTAGCTCTACCATGAGAAATTCTTAGGAAAGGATTAAACCGCAAATTACGCCGATGAATGTTAAAACTTGGCTGTTGTAGGAGACCTGCACAATCAATTAGAGATTGGATTAAGGCCGCGACGAAAACAGACAGCCGGATAGTATGAGATGAAAAAGCTTGAAATCATCGGCAAATGATAGCTTCATACATTGCAATGAGAAATTCAGATCATTTTTATATAGTAGAAATATGAAATGTCCTAGATGGTTTCCCTGAGGAACACCGGAACTCAGATATGATTCGGCCATTCAATCCATTTGAGAAAATAGGCGCTATATTCAAACCTGTCGAGTTTTGCAATTGCAATTTGATGGTTAATCTTGCCGAATGCAGCAGTAAAATCCGTATAGATGGCATCAACTTGATGTTACGCTTGCAATGATCGAATGATATATGACGTATTCTGAACAAGATTTGTAGATGTAGACCGTTTAGGTATGAAACCGTGTTGAGTATCAGATAAGTAACTGGAGCAGTTGTTAGTTATGAAGTCCAGAACTTTTCGAATTTCAAATAGTTTCTAAACTGAACACAATGCGACAATTCCTCGATAGTGTGAATAAAGGGTTTTATCGCTCTTCTCTATAAGCGGGAAAAATGTAAGTTTTTCTAAAATTCGGAAAAAATAGAGAGATAGGTTGAACGGCTTTATCAAGAGTACAAGGAGACTTCTGCAGCATTTCTTCAACACTAATTACGGAATACCATCAGGGCCGGCAATGATGATTTCAGTTTCAAAAATGCTTTGTTAATGACGGTAGTCGTAATCGTAGCATGTGAACCAATCGATGGACGGAGTGGAACATTGCTGGTAGCCAAGAGTATATCCTACTTAGACAAAGTTTCTTCGGAGAAAACGTTAAAGCAGTTGCGGAATAGATTACAAACTCCAGAAGGGGTCGAAGCATCAAATTCACCAAAAAACGTATGAGTAGGTAATCCCTATTCATTCGATGTATTAAATTTGCTCTATCACCTAATAATAGCTTTCAAACGATATTAAAAAGGGACTTTATCTGTTCGGTCATCTCAGTCATCTCAAAGCAGTTTATCGGTTTCGTGGCTTGTACCGATATATCTCCGGAACCGAAGGCGTCTGCCTTTTGATCTTCCTGATAGTAGCTTCCAAATGAACCTTAGATTGTTGAAATTGGTTAATCCATCTTCGATAAAATTGAACGGACAATAATATCTCGTCGAGCTGAGTTTAAACCATGTGAAGACTCTAATTTGACTCGATGATATTGAAATTTTAAGTTTGTCTCATGGTGATCATCATAATCTCGAACCACAGCTAACAAGGATATTAATTACCAGTAGAATGGTTTAAACAAGCCGTGTCTCGTATGCAAATAATTAACTGTAAGGTCTTTCAGAATAATTAAAGTAGTTGAGTAGACAGATTCATTAGCGATGATCAGGTAATTAAATCTGTCTTGTGTCTGGATTATGTTGCAACAAAGAAGTGACGGACATCCGATCTTCCTGCACAAAGCACTAAAAGTGAGCTTCTATAGCTTCACGTGAGCATCGCAGCATTTGAAGGGGGTATTTTTCAAATGTTTCGTGCGTTCAATCCTTCAAGATTCAAACGTTAACGTGATTTTGTAGGAAAGTATTGGACATTAGATTTACATTTTGTCCAGAGCATTACCGCATGCCTACAATCATAGTACATAATAAGTTTCCGCAAACCTCGCCCCTTTTCTCGCCACACTAATTGACCCCGAAAAACCGCAACACCACACCGTTTGGGCACTTATCATCCAACCGGAGGCTTCGAGTTTCAATGGCGTGCGACTTCAATTGTTGTGTTTGCTGGTGTGCGCGCTTCGAATCCCACCAGATAAAATGAGGCGAAATGAAACACGAAAAGTGTAGGCAGATCAGCGCGGCGCTTCACCATCATAAAATGCATCGTTTTGTGTTTTGTTTTGTTTATTAATCTATTCGGTCGGATACGTGGAACGCGATCTTTCTTAAACCTTGACCGACAATGCTGGTGAGCTTACTGCTTCTCCCGATGCTTGGTGTTTGCTGGTGATTAGCATGTTCAAAGTTTCCCAGTTTGGTCAGACTGCAGGTTTCATGCAGTGAACTTTTTTAAATTCATTGGAACGTAACTGCAAGTCCTCGTTATTTTTTTCACAGATAACAGGCGCGAATCTACTCAAATGCAACCTTGTCGCAAAACAAATAAATTAACAACAATGTCGTAAGTCATCGCCATCGGTGCCCATCTCACGAGCCAACTACGAGACATTCCTTTTTGAGAGTTCGCCTTGCGTCTCCTTCGACGGTGTGTTTTTTTCTCCTCACCCGAACGCTCACATCCACAGACTTATGCCATCAAGGTTATCCACGGTAATTTATGCAAAACAATATCAATCAATTTCCAGGAAGGCGATGACTGTTCCTTAAACAAACATAACAATGTTACTGGTGGAGGGCGAAAAACAAACATCTGACCACGTCATCGAAGCGCGTCCGTCGAGTGTGTTGCCATTTGAAATTCACAGCGTGTTCGGTTGTGGTCCTGCCAACAATTGAACTGATGTAATCTTATGAGGCGACAGGGCAATTTCAATTACCATTTGTTTGGAAATTGAGATTGCAAGATATCTAGGTATGACACGATCAGGGATTATGCATACATTTTTTGTGCCGTGTGTTAGATTTCATATGTTTTCAATCCTCGACTTGGAAAAAATCATCAGAAGTGTTTTTTGACGGAAGTCGCTGTGTTCTCTTGCTCACTATCATTTCGAGTTCAGAGCAATTGAAGGTGAAAAATGTGCATATCCTTTTGCATTGTAATAATTCAGTAAGGTATTCATTAAGACTTTTTATTATCAGATGAACTATTTTGACATGGGGGAAGGGCATAGCGTTATGGGTAAAACCATCGCATTTCACGCAGCCTCCATGGGTTCAATTCCCAACTTTTTCTGACCAGAGAGGCGAATGAATTTAAGGTTCAAATTTCAATAATCGATTTAAAAACAAGGGAAAAGTAATCAAATTGTAATATTGGGTGTACGTACAAATGAATTCGGTCCGTTTTTTTTTGGGGTCAATATTGCATTTATTTCGAAATGAAAAGAATTTAAAGATACCTACATCTCAGGCTATTTTCGAAGTCCATCTTGAAAAAATGTCTCGACTTTTGCTGTGATCCAAGTTTGACACCAATTTTCGATTTCTGCGAAAGATGTAAACCGATGACTTGCTAGTAGCCAGTAGTCAGAAGGAGCAACGTCTGGAGAATATGGAGGGTGAGACAAAATGTCCTACATGAGGGCATCCAAATATATTTTCACTACTTTTGCGACATCAGGCTGAGCTTTGTCATATAGGATAATAAGTTTATCATGTCTTTGCTTGTATTCCGGCCATTTTTCTCGTAATGCTCGGCTTTAACGCATCAATTGCAGCCTATGCCAATCGCCAGATATAGTATCGCCTGGTTATAGTAGCTCATATCATATGACTTTCGAACCATGAATATTCGGCTTTGACGTTGATGTTGAGGTCGATGGCAACAATTGACCGGGTATAGCGTAGTATTTTTTTTTCTTCTTGGGGTTGTCAAAGAATATCCATATTTTATGTGAATCAGTTGCTCGCAAGTGAAAAATCGTCTCTTGGTTTCAGTCATTTCCAATGATTCCGCAAGCTCTTCCTGCATTAGACTCGGATCTTAATCGAGTAGGACCTCCAACTGTCTTACCTTACCTAACAGCTATAGGCCTGGGGTGTCCTTTGCTGTATCAAGCATACGTCTCCACATAACTCGGTCCATGGCTGCTCGTCGCCAGCCACTCAAGGCACGGATGCTTCTGAGATCATCCTCTACTTGATCGATCCACCTTGCTCGCTGCGCTCCTCTTCTTCTTGTACCAGTCGGATTAGATTCAAGAACCATTTTCACTGGGCTGTCGTCCGACATCCTTATGACATGCCCAGCCTATCGTAGACGTCCGATTTTAGCTGTCCGTACGATGGGTGGTTCTCCTAGCAGCTGTTGAAATTTGTGATTCATACGCCGTCTCCTGGTTCCGTCTTCCATCTGCACTCCGCCATAGATGGTCCTCAGTACCTTTCTTTGGAAAACACTGAGGGCGCGTTGGTCCTCTGCCAGCATAGTCCAGGTCTCGTGGCCATAGAGAACAATCGGTCTAATGAGCGTTTTGTAGATGGTCAATTTCGTGCGTTGGTGTACTTTTCTCGATCGAAGGGTTTTTCTGAGTCCAAAGTACGCACGATTCCCTGCCAAAATACGTCTCTGTATTTCTCTGCTGGTGTCATTATCGGCGGTTACCAGCGAGCCCAAATACACGAACTCGTCAACCACCTCGATATCGTCACCGTCTATCAATATTCGTGGTGGGAGGCATAGTGTTTCTTCTCTAGAGCCTCTTTCTCTCATGTATTTTGTTTTCGACGCATTTATGGCCAGTCCGATACGCCTAGCTTCAGCTTTCAGTACGATGTAGGTTTCCATCATCTTCTCAAGGTTACATGTCACAATATCAATATCGTCAGCGAAGCCAAAAAGTTGTACGGACTTTCGGAAGATCGTGCCACTCGTGTCGATCCTCGCTCCTCGAATCACACCTTCCAGGGCAATATTGAACAAGATACAAGAAAGTCCATCACCTTGACGTAGCCCTCTCCGAGATTCGAAGGGACTCGAGAGCGTCCCAGATACTCGGACGTAGCACATCACTCTATTCATCGTTGCTTTGACCAATCGCGTCAGTTTATCCGGGAAACCGTATTCGTGCATTATCTGCCATAGCTGTTCTCGATCGATTGTGTCGTATGCCGCTTTGAAGTCAATGAATAGGTGATGCGTGGGTACGTTGTATTCACGACACTTCTGGAGTCTTATCGCGAATATGTGATCCGTAGTGGCGCGAGCTCCAGTAAATCCCGCTTGGTACGGCCCTACGAATTCCTTAGCTATTGGTGATAGACGACGACGAAGGATTTGGGAGAGTACCTTGTAGGCGGCGTTCAGCAATGTGATTGCGCGGTAATTGCAACAGTCTATCTTATCGCCCTTTTTGTAGACGGGACATACCACCCAATCCATCAATTCCTGTGGTAGAATCTCCTCTTCCCAAATCCTAGAAATCATCCAGTGCAGCGCTTTAGCCAGTGCCTCTCCTCCATGTTTGAGCAGCTCGTCTGGCAGCTGGTCATTGCCCGCGGCTTTGTTGTTCCTCAGCTTGCCGATCTCCTCACTTATCTCCGACAGATCAGGTGCTGGGAATCTGTCGCCGACTGAGCGTGCACCCAGATTGATTCCTGTACCGTTCTCTGTATCTTGTGCTTCGCCATTCAGATGCTCGTCATAGTACTGCTTCCACCTGTCGATGTAGCATCCTCGCCCTTGCTGCATTCTTCTCTTCGACCAACTGCTGACATTCGCCGTCAAACCAGTCATTTCCTTGATTCGATAACCTCGTACCTAGAACGGTTGCAGCAGTGCTACTCACGGCGGACCTTATGTTGCTCCAGCCGTCTTCAACAGCCGCCGCGCCAAGCTGCTCTTCCGTTGGTAGCACTAACTCCAGTTGTTGCGCGTATTCCTCTGCAGTACGAATGCTACGTAGCTGCTCGGGATTGAGTCCCGGCGTTCCTGTGCGACGAGTATTGTGCACCGTCGATAGTTTTGAGCGCATACAAACCGCGACAAGGTAGTGGTCAGAATCAATATTGGCACTGCGGTAGGTGCGGACATTGATGACGTCGGAGAAGAATCGCCCGTCGATGAGAACGTGGTTGATTTGATTTTCCGTATGTTGATCAGGTGGTCTCCAGGTGGCTTTGTGGATATCCTTGCGGGGGAAGAAGGTCCTTATTACTACCATTCCTCGGGAGGCTGCAAAGTTTACGCATCGTTGACCGTTGTCGTTTGTTACCGCGTGCAGGCTCTCCAGCCCGATCACGGGTCTGTATATTGCCTCCCGGCCTACCTGAGCGTTCATGTCGCCGATGACGAGTTTTACATCCCGCCGTGGACAGCTGTCGTAGGTTCGTTCCAGCTGCGCGTAGAATGCTTCCTTCTCGTCATCGGGTCTCGTCTCATGTGGGCAGTGCACGTTGATGATGCTGTAATTGAAGAAACGGCCCTTGATCTTCAATACGCACATTCTATCACTGTTTGGCTGCCACCCAATTACGCGCTGGCGCATCTTGCCCAACAGTACAAATCCCGTTCCTAGAACGTTGGTTTTGTCGCAGCTCTGGTAAAAGGTAGCCGCTCGATGCCACTTTTCCACACCTTCTGTCCCGTCCAAAAACGAAAGAATATAGTAAGGATCAAAATTTGTAAAACATCCAAAAAATGCTCAAGAAATCAGAAAAAAATTGATTTGAACTTGTTAAATCGGCGTGAATTTGTTTCAAAAATTTCTAAAATCGTCATAAAAAATTAAGTTATGGTTCAAAATTGGAAAAAAATTGCTAAAAATTGGCGAAAAAGGTAACAAAAAATGGACATGAAATCGAAGTCTTCTCCAAATAATCAAACAAAATCGATCAAAAATTTAAAAAAAATGAGAAAAATGTTAAATTTTACAAAACAATCACAAAAAGGTCCCAACATTGCCAAAAGATTGCTAGAATAGACAATACTTTTGAAACTTCAAAAATACTCACTCAATTAATACAAAAATTAACATAAAATGGTCAAAATTGACGAAGAAATATCTCAAAAAAAGTAAGAGCAAGATATAAGATAAAATAAAAAATCTCAATACATTCTGCTAACGAGCTATGGACAAATGGGGGAAGTCTGGGAAGTAGGTGAAATAGTTTCCCGAGTGTTGTGTTCGCGAAATGGGTTCAACCGACAGCTAGAGCATTAGTAGAATCTTACTTGGCTTGTGTGCAGTATCAGGTACAAGTTCAGCACTACTTCATTTGTTGAGTTCTGGAACGTGTTCTACACATTCGATATGGTCGGGTAAGCATTTTTTCAAAACCGAACCCGACCCAAACCTGAGATAAATTTTTCTTCCAAACCCGAACCCGACCCGTACCTGATAAAAAGATGAAAATCTTTAACCGTACTCGACCCGCAAAATGTTCCGAAATCCGAACCCGACCCGTACCCGCTGAAAAGAAAAAATCGACACTTGTACCCGACCCGAACCCGACAAACATGTTTTTTTTTCTGTGCCCGAAACCGACTAATACCCGTCGGGTATCTCTACCACACATGTATCAGAGTAGCGTAGTTGGTAGAGCATCTCTCCGGAAAGGAGAAGGATGAGGGTTCGAGTCCTTCTTTTGGGTGATACTTTTTCGCCAAATGTTCTATTTTCGCTGTTTCATGCATTTGCACCTTCTTTCTCACAATATATTTAATATTTATTCGAACCTAACCCACAATTTATAGAAACCCTATTTTGGTAAAAAACTTACACAAAATCGTGAAAATTATCGAGCTGACTTGAAAGCGGCACTAAATTGACAACAAATAGACATAAAATTGCATTAATATAAAATTGACACAAAATCGATACTAAACAAACACAAAACGGACTAAAATTGCCAAAATCTCCAATATGTCAATGTTTGTAGCTTTAGGAACAAGAATAACAAAATTTATTCTAAATTGTCTCAAATTTGACAACAAATAGCAATAAAATTGAAACAGAATTGGCACCAAATTTAAATAGAAGTGGGTTGAAAATTAGAGTGAAATAGAAGCGAATTTAACAAAAACATGAGTTCCAAATTCTACAATTTCTAAAATTATTAAAAATTCGTAGGGTAGCGATAGCTTGAAAATTGAATTAAAATCGAAACAAAAAGCAATTCCAGACATTCACAGCATTAAGGAGTGAGGTCAAGGAACATAAAAAACAGTGTGATTATAAATTTTCCTAAAATCCTCTAGGAAAAAATTTTTGTGGTTGAAACAAATCTTGAATTGGTTATTTATGACAGCTTGCGAGGACGCGTCGCGACGCGTTTAGTACCTAACCGACTAACTTTAAACGCGTTTTTCTCGAAACACGATCTTCATAATCGAGCGAACTCATAGCAGCTACAAATCTTTATCGCTTGTTCCCATATTTTGAGGACACTTTAATAAATATATTATCTAGTATAACAGGTAGGGGTTTCTTAATATGAGGTAAACTTTTTTTTTATAAACAATATAATATTAAATTGTCATATAAAAAATAGAGTTTTTCACTAATATGCTAATAATTTTTCGAACAGGGGCTGAGGTCCAGTAGGAGATTGATAGTACCTATTATCTTGCTCCGAACAGTACCAGCCTAGATGCCGTGTGGAATCCGGCGGAAAAAATGAGCCAAGAATTGATCCACTGGGTTCCTGCTTCCGCATGTCGTAAAAGGCGACAAATGCAGGAGTTCCTTTTTCCTTTCAGTTATTAGATATTTTCAACGTTTCACTTCTGATTACTCTATTTTACTAAATTATATCTTCAATCAACTTATCAATTCGTGACTAGTTTTGGATAAAAGTTTTATTCGATATGTTCTCTTTCTCTATGTTATTGCTTGTCTTTCAAGATTATAAATTGAATGATACAAATCAACTATTGCGCAAATTCTTTAATATTACAAAGCTAATAACAGAGATAACAAATATCGGTATATTGAATAAATAGTAAAAAATACTTAATAAATTAATAATTTTCTCTCAGTAGCCGGCTGCCCAGATCACCCAATATAACCAATTAATAATTTAAATAAGTAAATAAAATAATAAAGCGGACATAATAATAAATCAAGTCGCGCGTGAAATCTGTGGACCTTTGCTTGGTGATTTAAAATGGCTTTGTAAAAATTTTTAGAATATGTCAATGCAATGAATCAACTATTTTGTCTAAATCCTATTCACTCGTTTATTTTGTAGCAGGTATTTCCATTTAGAAAAAAAAAGGGAAGTTTTTATTCGTTACGCAATAGTATTTCAAATTTTCCTTCAGTTTCCACAAATAAGAACTGTGAATCAAGCTCCTCGGGACTTCAGTATCGGATATTGTTGAAACTTTCACTCGGAAAGCCAGTCAGTTTAGTGGTGCTTCCGAGCATCTTGAAACAAGAACATACTAGGTCGCACACGAACACTACAATTACTGAAATTTATACTAACAAATATCCTTCTCCCGTTACACTTGTGGAGTGCGCAGTAGTATATACAACAAGTGTTAGACTAACATTCCTTCCCATTCCGTAGACGATCACGTTCGGGCCTGGCCGGCGCCGGTACTGATCAATGAATTCTGGGGTTACCTGAAGATGTACATTGAAGGATGATTTACCAGTCCCAGGATGGATCATCTAGAAACTGCCTGTACAATTTCAGCTAATCCCGATCAGTAACGGAGTAGTAACCAGGGGTGGTCGCTCAACCTCAAGCTCAATATGCTAAATATTTTTTCGAACAATTAGTATTTTCGGAATCCCCTACGTTGTATACTAAGGAGTGTATCGAAAATAAGCTATCCACATTTATTTGTGTTGTACGCATGTATTTGTGATGGTTTTTATTGCTCAGATCACAGCATGCTGTGCGTTTGGCTGTCAACTTTCGTTTGTTTACTTGTTTGTGCGGTTGAAATTCTGCGTTTTCAAAATGTCGCGTATTGAGAAGGCAGTGTAAATTAGGGTTTCGGACACATGGTGCAGTGAGAAGGGTATTAATAGGCGAAAATTGGCGAAGCGGTTTGGAATTCATCATGTCAGTGTTAAAACCATCATTAATAAGTTTGGGGAACACTAATCTTTGGATGAGCTATCAGGGAGAATCAGAAAACCCGGTTCTTCCAACCCGAAACTGAAACAGAAAGGGGTATCTCTAATCATGAAGAACAAATCAATGTCAATACGTGATTGGCCAAAAAAGCAGGAACGAGTGTTGGAATGATTCAGCGTATCAAGAGGCGAAATCACCTGAAGACCTACAAGAAGCAGAAAATCTCGAAAAAAGGTGTAGAACAGAAGAAGCGAACAGTAACAAGGGCCTGGGAATTGTATTCGCGTCTTTTGCTCTGTCCGGATGCAAGCGTTTTGATGAACGATGAGACTTATGTAAAGGAGGACTCAAAAACCCTTCCAGGTCCACAATACTTTACTGTCGTAGTTGGAGAGGATGTGAGCGATGCGGACAGATCGATTCAAGTGGAGAAATTCGGTCGAAAGGTTCTGTTATGGCAAGCAATATGTTCCTGCGATTTGAAGTCAACCATTTTTCACTCTACCGGAACTATAAATGCAGAAATCTATCGATCTGAGTGTCTCCAGAAGAGATTGCTGCCTTTATATAAGAAGCATAGTACACCTCCACTATTTTGGCCGGATTTAGCGTCGGTTCACTATGCCAAAACCACTCTCAATTGGCTTGCGGAAAAGGGTATAAATTTCATTGAGAATAATATCAATTCCCCAAATTGCCCTTCGACCCATCAAACGTGGATCAGGGTCATGTCGCCGAAAGCCATTTCGCCGAAAGCTCTTTCGCCGAAAGTCATTTCGCCGAAAGGGTCATTTCGCCGAATGTCATTTCGCCGAATGGGCCACTTCGCCGAATGTCATTTCGCCGAAAGCCATTTCGCCGAAAGGGTCGTTTCGCCGATTCCTGCAATTGTCTTAAAATCGTAAAGGGAATTGATTTAAAATAAAGACAAATTAAAGATGATAACGTTAACGCCCGTTTTGTTGACCTAAAATTGTACTTCTTGAATAAAGATTGATTCATGAACCTCAGAACGGAGTTCCCAAAGAAACTTGTTGACTATTACCCACTAATCATCAAAGCAATTCCATAGGTATCTACCAAGCAAAAGTATGTGGTATTTTCCGTTTACTAAATAAAAAATATCTAATGCGGCTTCGCCACATCGATTTGATTCGTGTGCTGTCCGACCTCGCTACCGCTCGTTCGGACCTAACTAAAGCAAAGAAACCTAGTTTTGAGTAGACCGGGCAAACGAGGCGGTTACAGGTTTGTATGCAAGAGGCCGCCGCTTCCGACGGCGGGTCGGCGGCCAACTCTGCCGGCGTCGCCTCGGCGGCTTTATGCCGCCGAGCCATCTTGGCTTCGGTTATGTGGCTGCGCCACATCAGTTATACAGAAGGCATAATAACACAAAAAAATAATTAGATGTATTCGAAATTACTCTTTCGGCGAAATAACCCTTTCGGCGAAATGACCCTTTCGGCGAAACGACTTTCGGCGAAATGACCTATTCGGCGAAACGACTTTCGGCGAAATGGCATTCGGCGAAACGACTTTCGGCGAAATGGCTTTCGGCGCAATGACCCGCTCCCATCAAACGTTACTGGGCAATCGTGAAGAGGGTCTTCAAGAAGACTGGTAATGCAGCTGGGAACGTGCAGGAGTTCAAAAAATTTTGAGCTCAAGAGTCCAAAAATGCGATGCAACACTTGTCCGGAACTTGATGAAGAGCGTTCGATCAAAAGTTCGAAAATTCGTGAAGGATCAATTTTTAGTTTGAATAAAATATCGTTTATTTGCGGATAGATTATTTTCGATACACTCCTTAGTTCATGGTATATACTTAAAAAATGTGATTCTTGTGTCAGCTTTAAATTTGAAGATACAGCTCATTTTGGACCTCCCGGAAAACTAATTCCAGCAATTTGGTCATGAAGAGGCTCTTTTTTATTAGAATCATGAAAGAATTTTTTTGTACGTTGAAGTACACTTGATTAAACGTTAAAACACAAATTTCGATAGTTTTCACCATATTTTGACGCGCATGGTGGCCTTACCTCTTAAAGATGGCAAAGTCATGATCGACGATTTGGATGAAACTTTGCACACATCTTCAATATAAAAAAAACATTCATTTTGCACGGATGGTGAAATCAGTTTGACTCACGCAAGGCTGGGAAAATCACCGGGAATCAAAAACCATCGGAGATTAAAGATCACTGATCACACAGAAATCGTCGTTGTAAGATCGCTACTGATCTGATCTACATATGATTATGATCCTTATATTATCATAATCAACGTGATATTTTCCATTATTGAATTCCCGAAGGATACGAAATGAATCGTTTCCACAGATCTCGTTGACACGCGCTATCATAATTCACTTTAGAAACATCCGCTTGTGGTACTTCCGGTTTCGGAAGTACCGGAGGCAGTGTCCAGAATACTCTAAAACGGGAATTACATTGATTTCTTGCTGGTGAGACAGGCATTATTAGGTCAAGACGTGGATTAAACTACTTTTTAATCAACGGATGTCGCACGAGCTCTAGGCCAATCCTGTCCAAAGATGCATAATAGGTAATATCAACTTACTACTTTTTTATTTCAGTCATATACCGAGGCTTGTGATATCTAAAAAAACTGATAAAGTTGTTTGATTGTTGATTCCCAAATAGTAAATTGATAAATTGTTTTGTTTGTTGATTCCCAAATACTTTTATAAGTCAGCAATCGGTACAGATAGAGCTACTAAATTGCACCGGATGTAGTGGGTGGCAGAAGTACCTTGCCATTGAGTATCACACTTTGGACAAATCGTAGGTGTTGTGTTATTTATGCTTTAAAATGCTGAATAGATGTTTAATCGATGGCGATTATCATGCTATGAGCAAAAAATATTAAATAGAAGTGAAATTCGCACACATGACAAACCGAAAGCCTACATTTTTTTAACTAGCCCATTTCACGCTGCTCGGCTATCGCCGTCAAACCAAGTTACATAAGGCAACCTTTCAACAGTGACCTTAATCGCAAATACGTCGGACCTAACAAGCATGACCCACGGAAAGAGAAGACCCATCCGGGTGGGTCACGCAGCTGACAGCAGCGACAATCTCCCATACCGGCTCGTTTTAATTCAATTTTCCAATCTTTCGACACACTTCACTTGCTATTAAGGTCACCAGGCACCATTCACCCGCGAACGGTCCACAAAGGGGGCAATCCGGGCAGAGTTGTGCGAAAGTTACCGGCTGTGCTGGCTGTCACTGGTTGTACGTTTGTGTCTGTTTATTTTGATGACGGATTTGAGTTGCCGGGCTCGATTGATAGCTTAGATTTTTGCGAAAGACGAGCAATGCGCAAGCGACGAAGAGTGACGATATAATTGAAATTAAGCCACGCTGGAGTCAATGTTGACGGAAATAGTGTCATTGGGATGGCTGGAAAGGGCATTGCACTGTGGAAAATTTGTTTTGGTGTTATTTGTGAGTTGGATGCTTTACCATGGACGGAATGATGATTTATGAACAATTTAAGTTACTTTGCATTATTTCAAATATGGTTTCAGCTACATTTCATTTCGCGTAAGTATTTTTTGAGGAGACAAAAAAAATGTTTCATTTGGACCCTTTATTTGAATACATACTCCAAGCATCATTTTCGGGCACCAACTCATCGACCCCGCTCTGAAACTACACATTGTAAAGATTTGTAACGAATATCACTACTATATCGGAAGTCAAGAAGCAAAGTCTTAGTATTACATTCCTTCTGTGGAACTTGAAGTTCGGGTTCAACAGATTTTGTAGCTGATTTATAGTGTGTATGACTGGTACTACGATCATACTGATACTAATGATCTTTCCAGGTCGGGGCTCGAACATACGACAACTGGCTTGTAAGACCAGTGCTCTATGCATTGAACCATCAACCAGAGCCACCGAAAGTTGCCATCTTGAATTTTAAAACGGTTTCAAACATCTATTTTCGACACTTTCTGACCAAACCGCCAAAAATGTCCATATATATTTTATATATAGTGATTTATTTATTATTCAAAACGCTGTTCGAGGATACAATTTCAAAATCTCTGAAGCAACCATACTCCCATTTGAAGTTTACTTTAAGAAAGAAAATGTACTGCAAATATTAACACGATTGTCAATAAGCCCCCAGTATGACAACCAGGCTTCACTAATTGAAAATCTCTCCAGTGTTCAATAGAGACAGCCTTCAGATTTCATCTATCCAAATAGCAGGCCAGTTGGTTCATTAGTGCCATGGATGCATTCAATGACGCTACTTTTAGAAAATTAGTAACAAGATAGAAAAAGAACTTCGTGTGGTAATAAAACGTTGTTTTTGAAGAAAATAAACATTCTGTGCACTAATTTAGGTTGTTGTTCCGGACATCGTATCAAAATATCATTCGATCATTATGGAAAATCGAAGTATTAAAGTGGCAGGAGATAACTGACATCGTTAAGTCAAAAAGAAGTGTCGTTACTATAAAAAGTCA
This sequence comes from Malaya genurostris, assembly GCF_030247185.1. Classification (NCBI taxonomy): domain Eukaryota; kingdom Metazoa; phylum Arthropoda; class Insecta; order Diptera; family Culicidae; genus Malaya; species Malaya genurostris. Next base: position 192,754,305 of record NC_080572.1, read on the forward strand.
AACCTCATCGTTATTATAGCTAAATTCCATTAATTGAAATCAACATTGCCCCCGAATCCACCATATTCGTCTGATTTAGACCCCAAATGACTTGATGTGAAACAAGTTTTTTTTTTTCTGGGAAACTTGTCTGTAATTGCTCTGCATTACGTTAGAAAGATTACGTTCGGTTAAAATATAGTTCGACACCACTCAGGTCTGTTACGTTGGAAAACGTTTTACAATCAGGGAAGAAAATCGATTGTAGAACATGGCAGATGTTGATCTCATAAGTAGTAATCTAAACTAACGACGAATATAATATGATATTTATTGATAAAGCAAATCAATTAAGTTTGTTTAATGTTAATGTGCTACTATTGAATGATGAGTTGCATAAACGATAAAAATTCACGTAATATAACCTTCCTAATCTATGTATATATCAGGTGTACAACTTTGCTTCCGCCGTTTTCCGATAGGTGGCTGTACCGGCAGACTGGTCAAAACACATAGATGTTAATGCCTTTAAAGTGAGTGTGTACAGTGCCTAACGAATTGTCATCGCCGTTTCAGTGACAGTTGTTCTTGTTTTCGTATTATTCACCCTCAAAAATGTCTGCCCAATTCTCGCCATTTGCGGGAAGTTTTACTTTTTTGTTACAATTCGAAAAAAATGCAGCTGAATGAACTTACGGTGATGCTGCTCTGAGTAAAAGAACGTGTCGGAAGTGGTTTCAACGTTTTAAAAATGGTGATTTCGATGTCGAAGACAAATATGGTGGTGGAAGAGAAAAAACCTTCAAATATGAATAACTAGAAGCATTGCTTGATGAAGATTCGTGCCAAACCCAAGAAGAGCTTGCTGAATCGTTGGGAGTGAGTCAGCAAGCCATTTCAAAACGTCTCAAGAGCGACATGACAAAGTCATCCTCCAACACGACAATGCTCGGCCTCACGTCGCAAAAATGGTCATAAAGTACCTGGAAACGCTGAAATGGGAAGTCTTGCCCCACCCGCCGTATTCCCCAAATGTCGCTCCTTCTGATTTCCACCTATTCCGTTCGATGGCACAAGACCTGGCAGATCAACATTTTCAATCCTTCGAAGAGTTGGAAAAAAGGATTACTTCATGGATAGCGTCAAAAGAGGACTCCTTTATTCGAGCCGGGATTAGAAAATTGCCGGAAAGATCATCATCTGTAAGCACTTTTTCGCAATAAAGCTTTGATTTTGGGAAAAACAGCGGAAGCAAAGTTGTACACCTGATAAATACATCATTGTGTAATAATTGCGCAACTGGAAATTTTAAACAAGTATCGATTGCTTCTTGGGTGGTGGATTTTTATATCCGGCAGTCCTCAATAAGTCCAACAAACCTGTTTCAATCTTCCTAATGGTGTAATTATGGATTACTTCTATCACATGCACAATGTAACATTTCGGATTAACTTGGATAAAATATTTTTCGTTATAGAAAGTCATAGAATTGCTATAAAAAACGACAGCAGACCCCTAGTGTTACATACCATTTGACTCAGCTCGATGAGATCGGTAAATGTGTGTGAGTGAATGGGATGTGATTCAAGCTCGAAAATCATTAAATGTCATTTCCGATTTCTAATATATAACGGTATAAATAACGACTTTGTACACAGTTTTCTGAATTATTGAATCCTAAACTTTTGCATAGTAGTGAATATTTCCATTAATATTGCTAAGAGATTGTTTACAAACAGCAATACTGTGATGGTGCAGTATTACCATCAATACATACATTCTCTGTTTATTAAAAGTTAAAATTACAATAATGGAAATGATATTGCATGCTTTAAACTGCTATTTTAACAATATTACAATATTTACTTGAATTTCATACATAGTAAAATGAGCGCAGGTTTACACTTGCCTGATATACCTAATGAATACAGCGAATATTAACGTTTAAACGCAGCGCTTGGTAAGTGCTCGGGACAAGAGGAATTCTGCTTTTGCCTGTTTATAAATCAAATTTATGCTGACAGGCATTTTTGTGTTTAATTAATAAATCAACCTGAATGAACTAAAACACAGTCTCTTATTTATATAATCTATATTTACTAGTATAGAATGCTTCTTCCGCTGATTTTCGTATTACTTGTTACTGAGTATTATCAAGGTGTTTTCAAAGCTCCAAGAATAACAATGTCAATTTGATTACCAGATGACTTCCGACATCTAAATATCATCATGCTATATAAGTTATCATTTATGATCATGTGTGAGTTTATGGAACATTACTATAGTGATCATTCTTTAAAAAAATCAAACGATCAAACGATAATTGATAAGAGCGGCGAACAACCGCTGTGGATAAATCCCTTAATAAACGACAACAATAACAAGTTAACTCTAATACTAATCAGAGAAATACAGTAGTACCTATTAATTCAAATCGATACCCAATCGTTTTATATCTTAATATAAAGCAACTATTCCCAATTATGTCCTCGGCATCTAAGAACTAAAACAATTGAATATATTGGTAAATAAAAAACTGTTCCCAACTACAAATGCTGGAAGAAAAGAATATCATATTAAGATTCTAGCATCTTCTGAATTCTTAAATTCCTGGGCTTCGGATGATGAGCCTAAGGACGCGCACCCCCAATTGGCGGATGGGAGTGGGAGTCAATTTAAACTTCCAAACTGGAACTGGATTTTGGACACGAATTCTGAATTTGGATTCATGACTTGGATTCTGGAAATGAATTCTAGAATTGAATTCAGGAGCTGAACCTGAATCCTGGAAATGAATTATGAACCTGAGCCCTACTATTGAACTCTCGACTTACTCCTGGATTCTGGACCTGAATTTTAAACTGAACATCGAAACAGAATTCTGAGCTGAGCTGAAGTAGATCGCCCGTAGTTGCACTCCGTGATTGACCGAATGAGTGGAAATGTGCAATGAACCAAGAAAATGAAGCTTGGGAGAAGCAAATCATTTTCACTGTACATACCCACTCACTCCTAACTTTTTATTAAATGATCACTAACGACGCTGGCTACGGCCAAAGGTTGTGCTACAGAGGGAAAGGAAGGAATGTTAGTCCGATACTCGTTGTTCCTAGAGACCGCGGGTACCACTGAACCTTCACGAGCATCACTGGATAGGAGATTTGTTAGTAGGGAGGGAAAGAGATCCGGATATGTTTTGGTAAACAATATGATCTCAACAAAACCTGATTTTCGATACTCAGGAGAAATATAATAAAAAAAAATATAAAATATCTCCAAGGAACGATCTCACCAGCATCCCTTTTCTCCTGCTCGCTCTGCGGTAGCAACGCCAACTGAAAGAATAAAATAAAACACTCGCGAATGAGTCCGCTGCAGACCAACCCTAGACCTTCAGTGTGAAAGACACAATCGACTTGTAAACTTTCATACATTTCATAGAAATCCGACAGCAACGACTATGACACGCAGACGGCGCTTCGATCAGTCAACAGGTTAACATCGTTGAATTTTGGGGCGGTAAGTTCTCAGTTTTCGCGCACTTAAGCATCCTTAGTTTCGCGGATCAACATTATTCAATAAATAGCACTCTCACTACTGAACACACACTTGCCACACCTGCACTATTACACAAAATAACTATTTCAACCCAATTTTTAACAAACAACACATTGAAATTATACTTTTTTTCACTGAACATTGAAACAGAATTCTGGACCTAAACTCTGAATCTTGATTCTAGAAATGGATTTTGGACCTGAATTTTTGATTCTGTACTAGAATTACAGAATTTGATTATGTATCTGAATTAGAAATTTTTATGCTGGAGCTGTATTCTGGTTCTGGGAATGAAATCTGGACCTTAGTTCTGAGCTTAAATTCAGGACTTGAATTCTGCATCTGATTTCTTGACCTACTATTAAGACCTGGGTTTTGGAACGGTTTTATAGAACTGGATTCTGGACATTCACTCAGGAGCTGAATTTTGGACACGAATTTTAGATACTGTACCAGTATCTGGATTCTGGAAATGTATTTTGAATATGAATTCTGGAACTGGATTTCGGACATGAATTGTGAAATTGAACTCTGCACTTGGATTTTGGAAATGAATTCTGGATCTCAATTCTGAACATTAACTCTGGATCTGAATTTTGGGTCTGAATTCTACACGTACACTTTGGACCTGCTTTCTGGGCTTATATTCTTAACTAAACTTCGGAGTAGAACTCTGATACTGGATCCTGAATCTGCACACCTAAATTTTATTGCTGAATATCGGCAAAAAAATTCCGAAATTTGCACAGCCGAGTGCTCGGTGATCGTCTCGGCAAAATGTATAATTACTGAAAATCTCGGCAATCCTAAATTTGTGAACTGTCAATTAATAGAAATTTTGATTTTCGGCAAAAGCGATCATGAATTGCCGAGTCATCAGTAATTGAACGAAGAAAGAATTGCTCTTATTTATTGTATAAAATAAATATCATAAAAGCGAAGGTGGAAGAAAGAGGGTGTTTATTAATGTTGATTTAAATCTAGCATATATAAAAGAAAAGCAAACTCCAAAAGAAAACATCACGGCTAAACACAATTGTTTCTAGTGCTTTGCAAAATCAAAAAGAGACATTAGTTGACAAGTGCCTCACCGAGTTTCAGTAAAATCTAACTCACTATTGGAAATCTCGGCAAATGGATTTGTTGATTTCGGCATATTTGTTGTTTACTGACAAGCTCAACATAGTATTATGCCAAACTTCGGCAAAAGAATGCGCTTTACCGAGATATCAGTATATTTTTTTAACGAATTTCGGAAAAGAGCACGTGAATTACTGAAGAATCAATAAAATGCCGTGTTGCCGATCTAATTCGATATTTCAAATGCCGAGCTCGAAAATCGGTTTTAAGTGTGTACACCAGGATTCTGGAAATCGTTTTGGACCAGAATTCTGGATTCTGAATTTGAATTATAGATATTAAAAATCTGGATCTGCTTCCGTACTTGAATTCTATACCAGAAACCTACAACTGGATTCTGTATCTGAACTCTGGATATGAATTCTAAATCTGTTCTGGAATCGGATTTTGGATCTTGATTCCGAATTAGGAACCGAATTTTGAACTTGGATTCTGGTTCTAGAATCCGGAGATCTGGACTTGGCTACTGAACTTTGTTTCAGAACCTGGATTCTGCATCTGATTTCTGGATATGGATTTTTAACCTGGAATCTGGACCAGCATTCGGGGCCTGGGTTCTGGATCTGAATAATAGAATACTTAAACTTAATCTAGTTTAAATTGTTTTCCCGAAAAAAAACCTCATGAAATTAATTTTTCATAAAATAATCGTTAATTTTTTCCCATGTTTTGGCGCCCCCGGCTGTTGGCACCCGAGGCGGTAGCTTCACTCGCCTTACCCTCACTACGTGCAAAATATGTGCAAAATTTCTAAATAATTGGTGAAGAAGTTTTTAAACGACGAAGGCAACAATTTACTTTTCTAGAGAACGCGTAGGGTCTAACACTTTTGAAAAATAATATATTGTTTTGTTGTACTTTGTTATAATATAACATTTCATAAAAATATTTTGTCAAATTTTCAAGTCAATCGGAGCAGAATTTTTGAGCCGGTTCGCCGAGCTCTTGTCTCGTCGCAGTATGAGATAAGACAAGATTTGTTCCTATGGCTTAGAAAATTTATCAAAATATTCTTGAAACGTTTTACTATGAGAAAATACAATGAAAAAAATAAAAGATTTTTTAAAAGTGTTAGGCTCTACCCGCACCTTAATAAAATATGTTTTTGAAACAAAAATGAGTTGATCTATTTTTTATTCCATTCAAAGTAACTTTTTATTGTTACGAGTTTTCAGTGAAATTTGTCCAAAAAGCAGTAATATTTTACGGCTTACGACGGTATTATATCTACAAATTATTTATGAACTTTTACTCGACTCATTTATTAACTTTTACTGAACTCATTAAATGTTTGAAGTTCCTCCAAAATTATACCGTCATGTGTAAAATCTTTTTGATTAGACAATTATTGAATTCTATCTAATCTATGCAAGACTAAGGTTCTCATCGCTCGATATGGATTTCACTGCCCAGCTGTTCGATAGATACTGCCACCGGATGAAATGAGAGGAAAAGCTCGTAACCTGTGTGCTTTCGATTGCATTCGTACGTGATCACGGAGTCGCAAGTCCGCAGTACGAACCGTGAGAAAAAGCTATAGTGGAGATTTGATGAATAGAAAAATAAGTGCTTCAAATACCACTCTATCAAGAGACCGAAGGCAGAGGAGACGGGGTCTCGTTTGTGTATGTTTGAATTATTCTAAAAGTACGATTTTTTTTTCAACGTTCAAGTATTGCATTGCTACAACCACAATCGCGAAAGCAACTCTCCAAATGGATGAACATGTGAGAATTCCTTGGTCACACGGTTATTCAGCGGTCCGCTCGTCGGTCAATTCAGATTCTACTTGCATATCCCGCGAAGTACGCGCGTATCGGACGGAGGGCTATCGCGGTATGAAGTGTGTTGTTTTGGTATTGAATTACATCACCTGACGACAAATGGACGATGGACGAGAAGGTTTCCCGGTGCCGGTGCAGGTGAAAGGGGGCTGAATAGCATGTGTTTTTTTCTCTCCTTTCGAACTGCGACCCAGCTGGTTTACTCCGGCTGTCCATATGTGTTGTTTTTGCGCCAAACTAATAAATGTTCGACCGACTTGGATAGTGTTTAGCAATTTATTGTTTTACGGCAGAGTGTCCAGCAGTTGTTGAAACTTTCCAGATGGCAGTTTACTTGTTGAATAATACATTTGACCGTGATTTTAAATGATCGCGGAGTTATCTTCATTTGCGGCTTACTTAATGAAAACATTGAATTAGTTCTGGTCTACTAGAAATTTTATATTACCTCAGGAAGGATTTTTATAGGTGAAGGACTGTAGGATTAATTCTGAAACAGTTTTAATCATCAGGTCTTAGCATACACAATAACCGTTTCGTGTAGAACTAAATTTACGTACTTCAAAAAATAAACCCCTTCATTTCGGTGGTGTTCATGAAACTATAGAAAAGGCTCCTACATATTCGGCAGTCGTCGTCGTTGTTTCACGGTTGACCACCTCGAGCCTATTCTGAAAGGTGTCCTTGTTCAAAATAAAAGCCCCAGCAAAGCAAAACCTTCAGTGCCGAAGAGTCGTTTGGAAACGATCAATCGCACAAGGCACGAAGCCACACCGTTACTCGGAGCCATTCTCCACCAACATGGACTTCCTTATCGATAGTCACCCTACCCGAACTTACCAGTGTCTTGTCTGAACTTCCTTTTCCACAGATGGTGTAAAATGGTCAACGAAACTCGTCACCAAGCTGTTTGATTCGACAACAACGAAATGGAACTACCGAAAGGAGCCAAAATAACCCACGCGGGGCTTATGCAGCATACCCCGGATGGAAAGAAGGAGATCCAGAAAATTACCCAGGCCGGTCTGGTTGCCCGCTCGCCGGAAGGAACCGCCGCCAAGGGTATGAACATTCGCGGAAACGAAGATCTGTGGGTGGAAATTCAGGCGAATACCTTCAAGAATTGGGTGAATGAGCATTTGCGGGAATCTGGAATGCAGGTCAGTATGCCGATGGTTGATAGTTTCGCCTTTTTTGATGTTGTAACCTTTCGATTTCAGGTCACCGACTTCCACGATGATTTTTGTGACGGAACGTATCTTTGTGCGCTAGTGGAAGCGCTTCAAAAACGTCCGCTCAAACCGAACTGGAGCAAACGACCTGCAAATCAGCACCACTATCTGGAAAACGCCACCACGGCGTTGAACGCCATCGAAGCGGATGGTGTTAAGCTAGTCAATATCGGGAACGTTGACATAGTCAACGGGAACGTCAAACTGATTCTGGGACTCATTTGGTCCTTGATTGTACGTTACCAGATCGGCAGAAGTAAGTTTCCACCGCGGAAGCTCATGCTGGCATGGCTGCAAGCGGCACTTCCGGATTGTAAGGTCAACAATCTGACGACTGATTGGAACAGCGGAGTGTTGCTGTCGGCTTTGTTGGACTACTGCGAACCGGGAATCTTCCCCCATTGGCGGACATTGGATGTTCATGATTCGGTTCGGAATTGTGAGCGAGCTATGAAAATTGCCTATGATCGGTTCGGAATTCCGAAGGTGCTGGAACCGGAATATCTCGCTTCCAGTTGGTTGGACGAACTTTCCGGAATGACTTACTTGTCGTACTTCATGAAACCGGATGGACCGGGATATAACGCAACCATGCGATGGGTCAATCAAATGGTGAAGAAGCCGGTTTCGAACTTTACGGTAAGTAGCAACAGGACGGTTATATGCGCATCGATGTGATTTTAATATTCTTTTAGACGGATTTCAACGACGGAAAAATCTTTTGTGAGATCATTCGAGATTTGGGTGGTCCCGTTCCCGAACCCAGTAAGTTGAGTTCCGATCCGGCGGCTTGGGAGAGTAATCAAACGAAGGTCATCGAGGGTGGTCTTAAATTAGGAGTTAAACCAGTGTTGGCCGCTAAAGACATGGCAATGGCGGACGAGGAGCATCTCGGAATCATGGCTTACACAACTTGGTTACGATGGGTAATTCCTAGGCCTCCGCTGGCAGACATGCTAGCCGTTCATTTGGAAAGTACTTCCGGGCGAATCGGAGAACCGACGCGATTTAGAGTGGAGGTACTGTCCAGGGAAATCGAAATGTCCAAGGTTAAAGCATTCATGAGCACTCCGAACAGTAACACGCTGCAACCGGTGAAGCTGAATTCACGAGGAGAAGGAACGTACATCCCGGATAAGTATGGAATGCATGAAATCATCCTGGAAGTAGACGACAATCAGTAAGTGATTCGGGTAGGTTGTCTCGCTTCTAGTTATAATGAAATATTTTATTTGTTTTTTAGACTGGGTGGTCATTTCTTCAGAGTCCTACCTCGGTTGGTACACGTGGCTCCACCTGGAATGGCTCCGTGTGCTTTGGGTAGTCTTGTTGAAGTGCTTGTCAATGCTACCGGTGCTCCGAAATTTGAAGATATTCTGGTAACCGCGTACAGTCCATCCGGGAGACCATTGAAGTGTCCACTAAAAAAGGTATGAACATTTATGTTTTTTTTTTCTATGTAAGTGAACAGGGCACGGTGAGCAACATACGAATTGATCAATTATTTGTTTATTCGACTCATTTTCCACTTGATTGGTTTAATCGGCAACTACTAAATCAGTAGAATGACCATCGAAACTCTTATTTTAAACCAGCTAATGGTTTCTCATATCATGTTGGGAATGATATAAGAGCAGTCCAGTTAACTTTGATAAATTTTTCTGCCGAGCCATCTCTGAGAAAATGAAATCGCCAAATTGCGTTTACGGGTGGGGATACCAAACTCAAACCAAATGCATTTTGTAACCGAATGTTGTAGCTTTCGAACAGTATATAACATTCCGCGTGAAACTATCGTTTTCCGCACCACGTGACCAAACGTAGCCGGATAAAAATTCTTATTTAGCTTTTGGGACCATAATATCATAATAATTCGTTTGAATTTAAATTTATGAAAATCGGTTCAGTCGTTTCTGAGAAATTGGAGTGATTTTCGTTCTGGAGTATACGACCATTAGTTCCTGTACTTCCGAAACCGGTAACTGATATCTGGTATCCCGAAATCATTAAAATTAGTCGATATCTAACTTGCCAAACTAAAACCAAAATTAATTTGGTAGATTTTTCATTGTCATGTATCTTGTAAATGAGATTTTTATAATTATCAGCCCCTAGGTCCGGAAATGAAAGTTTTACGAGAGAATGAAATTCTATTGTGCTATTTGTATTTTTATTTTAAATTTGGTGTTATAACAAACGTTTAACGTAAAATTCATTACTGCTCATTTCAAACGTGAAGAAGCTGTAGCTGAAACAATTTAAAGGCGTTTGCAAAACTTCTATCTTATGCAAAATTGTCGTTCAAACAATTGACTATGATTTTTCAGATTAATTGCAACAAATTTCCGTATGGTAGTAATTCACGAGCTATTTTGACATGCAATTTAGAAGATATTAGATTTTGGTCGAATTGGAGAATTTTTGATTATGTATACGAGAGATGTTACTTATTTCTTTTGCCTCAAAGTGAAAACAGTATTTTATTAGATCGGAAATGGTTTTATTTTTTTTACAAAAATCCTAGATGACCAATACACTTTTGCATACACTTGAACCAATGTTCAAAACCTTTTCTTTTCACTCTACTTGAGGTATCCTCAAAGTATGGTTTTTGAATGCTTCTCAGCTTCTTCAGGAATATTGAATCGCTTCCACGCAGTTTATTCTTCACGGAAAGGGAACGAACAGGGCTCATATGAATCGAACCATGTTTCGTCACCTGTGTAGATGTTATACACCAAATTTGAAGCACCACGATTGATGTTTTCAGTATTTCTTTGCATAAATCGACACGAGTCGTTTTTGAGCTATTGTCAAATTATGTTCCAACGTGAACAAATTTTTTTCTCGACTAAATGCTCATGAAAAATAACATATAAGCTTTCCACACTAATGCCAAAAGCTACCTTCATTTTAGGGTTCGTCACATGGCGATCTTCTTTTATCAGATTTTTCCCAGCATCGATGTTTTCTGGCAAAACAACTGATTTTGGATGACCTTCTTTGAATTCATCAGCAAGCGAAAAACGAACGCGTTTGAATTCGTTATACTAGTTTTTTAAAGTCGCATAGGATGGTGCTACACTGCCAAAAGTCGAACTGAGTTAATTGAAGCACTCTTGTTATGATAATCCACGATGAAAATCGTAATAAACCGTTGCACAAAAATGTTCACGATTCCAATCTTTTTTTTTTTGCTGAGGTGAAGTTTTCAACTTACTTACTGTAAACAAAACAAATAGCGCTCAATGACAGAATGTTCTGAAGATGGTAATTACTAAAAATGTTAAACTTTATTATGGAAACGTCAAATCTACCGGACTACACTTACTGTTGCCAAGGCTAAATACATAACTAACAACTCACGTAAAGAATGAAAAAATATGCACTCACTTTCCTCGGAGAGGGCTAAACCGATTTTGACAAACTAGGAAAAAAAAATTCCCAGTTCGTCATTCGTCCATGAAGTTTGCCAACTTTCGAGAGTTTTCTGACGAGAAATACTGAAAAATTCATTGAAGCAGATTGGTCTTTCATAAATGTCACCTTGTAATGCGCCCACCTTAGCCAATGAGTCTGCCTTTTCATTGCCCGGAATGGAACAATGCGAAGGGACCCAGACTAACGATATTGAATAAGACCGTTCAGATAAAGTTCGCAAGTGTTCCCGTATTTTCCCCAGGAAATATGGGGGATACTTTCCTGGCTTCATTGCCCGGAGAGCTTCTATTGAGCTTAGACTGTCCGTGACAATGAAGTAATGGTCTTTGGGCAATGTTTCAATGATCTCGAGGGTGTACTGAATAGCAGCTAATTCTGCGACGTAAACTGAAGCCGGATCACTGAGTTTGTAAGAAGCGGTGATGTTTTGATTGAAGATGCCGAAGCCTGTGGACCTGTCGATGTTTGATCCATCAGTGTAAAACACCTTTTCACAGTTGACTGTTCTAAATTTATTATAAAATATATTAGGGGCCACTCGAGGGCGTACGTGTTCCGGAATTCCACGAATCTCTTCTCTCATGGATGTGTCGAAAAACACAGTAGAATCAGAAGTATCCAAGAAATGAGCACGGTTGGAAGCAAACGAAGAAGGATTAATATTCTGAGCCATGTAATCAAAATACAAGGACATAAAACGGGTTTGAGAATTAAGCTCAACTAACCTTTCGAAGTTTTCAATCACCAGAGGATTCAAAATGTCGCATCGAATGAGCAAACGATATGAGAGATCCCAGAACCGGTTTTTCAACGGTAAGACGCCCGCCAACACTTCAAGACTCATCGTATGAGTTGATTGCATGCAACCCAAGGCAATACGCAAACAACGATACTGAATTCTTTCCAGCTTGATGAAATGAGTGTTCGCCGCGGATCGGAAGCAGAAGCATCCGTATTCCATCACGGACAATATCGTTGTTTGGTACAACCTGATCAGGTCTCCTGGGTGGGCACCCCACCAAGTTCCGGTTATTGTACGAAGAAAATTGATTCTCTGCTGGCATTTTTGTTTCAGATACCTAATGTGACATCCCCAGGTGCCTTTGGAGTCGAACCAGACCCCGAGATATTTGAATGTGAAGACCTGAGCTATGTTTTCACCCCCTAGTTGAAGCTGTAGTTGTGCTGGTTCTCGCTTCCTTGAAAATACAACCAGCTCAGTTTTCTCCGTAGAGAACTCGATACCCATTTGAAGAGCCCATGTGGATAAGTTGGCAAGAGTATCTTGTAACGGCCCTTGCAGATCGCCAGCTTTGGGTCCTATAATGGACACAACGCTGTCGTCGGCAAGTTGTCTCAGCGTGCAAGATGTGTTGATACATTTATCGATGTCGTTTACGTAAAAATTGTATAAAAGGGGGCTTAAGCATGAGCCCTGAGGAAGACCCATGTAACTGAATCATATTGTCGACAAATCACCATGCGCGAAATACATGTGTTTCTCAGACAATAGATTATGTAAAAAGTTGTTCAAAACTGGCGAAAGACCATGCTGATGCAGCTTCTCAGATAGGATATTTATAGAAACTGAGTCAAAAGCCCCCTTAATGTCTAGGAAAACTGACGCCATTTGTTCCTTACGAGCAAATGCCAATTGAATTTCTGTTGAGAGCAACGCAAGACAATCGTTCGTTCCTTTGCCCCTGCGGAAACCAAATTGTGTATCTGAAAGTAAGCCATTAGTCTCGACCCAATTGTCTAGACGAAACAGAATCATTTTTTCGAACAATTTCCGGATACAGGAAAGCATAGCAATCGGCCGATACGAATTGTGATCGGAGGCTGGTTTTCCTGGTTTTTGAATGGATATCACTTTCACTTGTCTCCAGTCATGTGGAACAATGTTGTCCTAAAGGAACTTATTGAATAAACTCAGCTAGCGTCTTTTGGCGGGGTCAGGCAGATTTTTCAACAAGTTGAATTTTATTCTGTCTAATCCCGGGGCTTTATTGTTACATGACAAGAGCGCAAGTGAGAGCTCTACCATCGAAAACGGTGTTTCGTTTATATTTGGTGTCGCGGCGCGGGAGATCTTCTGTTCCGGAACAGAGTCAGGACATACTTTTTTAGCGAAATCGAATATCCAGCGGTTAGAATATTCCTCGCTTTCATTCGTTGTGTTATGATGCGCATTCGTCGGGCTGTGTTCCAAAGAGTGCTCATAGATGTTTCTTTTGTTAGGCCGTCTACGAACCGACGCCAGTAACCGCGTTTCTTAGCTCTAATCAAGTTCTTAATTTTAACGTCTAACGCCGCGTAATTCCGGTAATTATCAGGTGTTCCATTTTTTCTGAATATTTTATACGCGGAGGCTCTCTCCGCGTTTAAATTTGTGCACTCTTTGTCCCACCACGGGTTGGGAGGACGGATATTAGTTTTCGCGCCGGGTACACGTTTCGTCTGAGCTTGAGTCGCGGTGTCGAGAATAGATTGATAGATAGATTGAAGCAATGCAAAGATCCTTGCCTTTGATTGTAACATGACATGCGACAACTTCAATACCTGATATCGAGGGGAGGTTAATTCGATAAAAAGAATAGCACTTTTTGATCCCCAAAAGTACTCCTCCGTAGGGATCATCTCGATCCAGGCGAATAATGTTAAAATCGTGGAAGTTTAAGGATATTTCAGAAGTTAGCCAAGCTTCGCACAATGCAAATGCGTCGCATTTCAGATTATTCACTAAAAATTTAAAAGAATCTATTTTTGGAATGATACTTCTGCAATTCCACTGTAAAACAGTGATTAGATCCGTGACCTCGATGGATGATTTAGCCATCGAAGGATATAATCGCTGAGAGAAGGGGCCAATTTGCAGTCAACTGCTTTAAATATGTTTTTACTGTTGGCATGAAAGCAATTAAAATGCTTTTAAGAGGTTCAGAAATATTAAAAGTTGTAAAAATCCAGTCCACAACATCAGAGAACTTGATAAGTCCAGCACCTAGTTGTTTCTCTGGTAGATTTTCAGGGACGTTTGGGGATTTTGTTGTCCCGGGAAGTGGTGGGAATTCCATCTCGGAACTGAGTTTTCCGAGACCAGGAGCCTTTTGCTGCGGTGGTTTGTCCCGATTCCCGTTAGCTGTAACTTTTCGAAGCCCTTCAGAAGACACCTTCGAACCCTTACTAGGTAGCTTATGAGAGGATTTATTCATTCTTTTCCTACAGCTATGAGGGACCGCCGATGATGGACCTTCCAAAGGGTCGTCAGAATCGCTCTCGTCAGTTGACAAGCAGGCATATGGGTTCGTTGTCAGTTTAGGAGGGGTGGCACTCTTAAGCATCTCGGCAAAGGAACGCTTGGAGTGTGCCTTCAGGGAACGCTTCATCCGATCTCCTCGCAGCTTATACGCAGGACATGCCATTAAATCATGCGGACCCTCCTTGCAGTAGAGACACTTTTCAGCATCCTTACCGCAAGAGCCATCCGCATGAGCCTCCCCACAGTTAGCACACCGGGGCTTATTGCAGCAATGAGAAGCTGTATGCCCCAATTGTTTGCAATTGGTACAATTCATTACTCGAGGTACAAAAAGACGAACAGGCAGACGAACCCGGTCCAAGAGGATGTAGTTGGGCAAAGCAGAGCCGGCGAAGGTCACACGATAAGAGTCAGATTGGGGATAAGACTTTGTTCCATCCCCGGCGATCGATACTGAATGCAATCGCTTGCAGTCCAGTATCTTGACGTTCTTAAGTGAGGGGTCCTTAAAACAGCCCTCTCCGTACTTAAGAACGTCCTCGCAAGTCAAACTCGAATCGGTGACCACACCGTCGATTTCTACTTCGCGAGCTGGCACGTAGACGCGGTACTCCCGCGTAAAATGATCATTTTGAACGAGCTCATTAGCCTGCTTTGAGCTGGTGAGCAGAACCCTGAGCTTATCTGGGCGTATTTTATCAATACTTTTTATAGTATTGTATCGCGAGGACAGATCCCGCGATATTTTCAAAACATTCAATTTTTTTTCTTTAGCCTTGGTCCGGAAATAAACCGAGTAAGGCCCGGCCGAGAGTGCAAGCCCATCGGGATAACTCTTTATGCGAGACTTATTGCTGCCAACAGAAGTCTCCATCTGATCATCGATAACGGAGGGGTCGGGATTCAAATTTAACATGTCGCGGAGCTACCTCCGCGCAGAAATAAATGATTCGGGGGGGTAATGAACGGTCGAATGAAGAAGAAAAAAAATATACAAAATAATAGTACTTAACTTTTAATCCAACGGGGGCCACCAAGGCCAAGCCCTCGTCGATCGGCGTATCGCCGCTTCGAGGGTGTGCAAAAAACCTCCGAGAGGAAAAAGCACACTCACTTATAATCCGCACAGTATAATCACAATGGCCACTGAAATCTGGCCTTGATCGATCAAACAATCACCGGCTAACGGTACTGTTTCGATCGTCCGCTCACAACAATGCACTGCTTCAGTGTATAATGTACAAAAAACCTCTCACAGAAAAAAAAGCACTATTGTCTATTACACAATAGCGATATAATCTAGTTTTGATCGTCCGGTCACGTTATCACACACGGCACTGGTTTTTTTCGCAGTAAACACAAAGCACGTCCGTTCGCTCGGAAGGTTGAAACGGCAATGACTCTAACTGCTGTCAAACCGTTTGTTTGAAGCTAGTTTCGAACCTAGTTTTAACGTTGTTGATCCGAAAATCGAGTCCTGGTTGTTATTTCAGGTTTGCTCAAGCCCCCGTTGCTAAGTGCGAAATCAACATAGTTTCGTGAAGAGTGTTTGTTTGATGAAACTATCCTGGGTCAGCTTCAGTTTTCTCAAGCGAAAACGACATTATAAATGATGCTAGTTTGCAGAACTTTATTCGGCACTACTGGTTCCCCTCCAAAAGAGGAACTCAATTCGATATCTTAGCAATGATTCAACCGAATTCTACATACCTTGATATCAAATGAAGACCTAATTGTCTCAAATGCTACTGTTCAATTTCATACGGATCCGACTTCCGGTTCCGTAATTATTGGGCGATGAGTGTCAATACTTACAAACCGTAATATAATTTCACGATAAAAAACCGGTACGCACCGGTACGGGCTGGTACGGAAGAAAAAAACACAACGCCGCACACAGCGTGCGGTGTCCGATTTTGTTTCACAGTAAAGAAAACGAAAACCAACTCAAAAATTTGAAAATACTATCGAGTTCATCGGCATCGAGCACGCATGAGCATGAGCATCAACCGTGTTAAGCAAACCAGAGCCACTATGGTGGTAAAAAAATCTGTTACCGGTGCTTGATTTTGGTTGAACACGGTGCTTCGGTTTAAAAAGTAGTATACCTGGTTTACAGGCAATGTGGGCGAAACAATAATAAAATCACTAGATTTCCGTTTGAGCTGTTAGTAGAATATTGTCATTAATTGTACTGTTGTTGTATCGTTTAATTCTACTATGTCACGTCATTATACTCTCACAAAGTCACTATTTTCACAGTCACTATTTTCACAGTTACTATTTTCACAAAAGTGTATCAAACGTTATAATACAGATACGTATTTCGGAATGCTATTTACATCCTTCTTCAATAAACTTATAAAACCGATACACCGAAGAAAGATGTAAATAACATTCCGAAATACGTATTTGTACTATAACGTTTGATACACTTTTGTGAAAAGAGTGACTGTGAAAATAGTGACAATATGAGAGTTTAATGACGTGACAAAGTAGAATTAAACGGTACAACAACAGTACTATTAGGGAATAATAAAATATCAATGGATTGGAGTTTATTCTAAAGATATACATCGAAATTTCATTTCGGGATGTGTATGAAATTTTCTCAACCGGTAGTCGATAATGGAAACAGCAAATGGTATTATGCATGCTGTGACGGGAATAAAACGGAGAAATTGTTCTTAATTTGACATTGTTCGATAATTGTTCGCAAATTCTCAAGGTTATGTTAGTTTATAACCAAATAAACATTCTAATTTTCATTCTTGTTTGCAAAAAAAGGCGAGTGCGTAATAGTACAAACATAACTGAAGGACTTAAATACGAACAAAATTGACATACCTCTTTCAAACTTCCGAATATCAATCGTATTAATTGATTGAAAGTGTGTCTAATATTACTGCTTGCTTTCAGAATTGTAACGATACGACAAACATACTATACCGCACAAATAATGCACAAAGTGAGAGTAAAACAATACAACAAATAATGGTATAGTTATTTTTTATTTTGTCGTGAATACGGCCTACTTTACTATGGGACGCTTTTTCAAAATTTACCCTCGTAGAGAGAGATAAGTTTTTGATCGTATATCGCCCTTATTCTGAAAAATGTCGTATCGATTTTACGACTGTATTTCATTTGTATTCCCAATAACGCTAGCAAAATCAAAGGTAGCTAGGATTCGATCGAACCACATTCGATCGAAAAATCAATACGTCGTTATTCAGAATAATACTATGTTCACTATATGAGTTAAAACAAGTTTTAACTCTGATTTCATGTTTTAAGCGAAATAACATGTTTTATTTTTGCGTTATTTCATATTCAGAAACGTCACATTAAAACATGTTTTCCCGAAATAACATGATATATTTGTCAGTAAAGCACAACCCTGCTAGCATTTTCCATCACTTTATGACTATGTCAATTGACAAGCTGTTCAACAACAGCAGTTTTCCATCAAAGCAGCCATGTAATCATAATCAAACAAAACTGGAAACTGGTACCAACGTTGCCAGGTATACCGATTTTTCGGTATTTATACAGATTTTTGCCGTCTATACCGCAATACAGATATGTACTCCCGAAATACTCACGAATAACTCACGAATCATACAGATAAGTACCGATTTTGGTTTTTAGCTTGAATAGACATGAGAAAAGGTTGTCGTGGGACCTTTTTTTTGCTCACCTCTTGGTGACATTTTCTACTATTTATGTAGAAGAGACTCTGATACCGATATGGTACAGATAGATTTTTGCGCCGAATAGAGATTTTTAAAAAACGACCTGGCCACGCAGACTGGTACAACCACTTTTGTTTTTGAATTAAAAGATGACTTTTTTGATAATTTGTTGCTCAAAAATATTCGAAACGTTGGCAATAAGCGTGAAACGATAATATCATTCATAGCTAGGAGAAGTACCTGGCTTATTTCTTATTTTTCGGATGTTGTCAAAATACTTTTATCTTTCCTACCTGCGACGTAGGCATTTTTGCAGTTTGTTTATAAACAAACTCAATACCGAGTAATATGTCATGCGTATAACATAATCTTAGTGTGAACAGTGCGGTTTTAACTTTATATTACTATCCTTAAAACATGTTATTTTCTGCAGGTGTGAACATAGTATAAGTGTTTATATCACTTCTTGTATCTAACGTAATTTTCTTGTATCTAACGTAATTTTTGCTACATACTATCGGAAATATGATCATAATTTTATGATTGAATTTTCAGTTGTATGACAAAAACTAGAATAATTCTAATTTAAACTAAATTTTCGATTGAGCTGTTAGTAGAATATTCTCACTAATAGTACTGTTGTTGTACCGTTTAATTCCACTATGTCACGTCATTACACTCTCACAAAGTCACTATTTTCAAAAAAGTGTATCAAACGTTATAATACAGATACGTATTTCGGAATGTTTTTTACATTATTTTTCAGTGTATCGGTTTTATAAGTTTATTGAAGAAGGATGTAAATAACATTTTGAAGTAGGTATCTGTATTATAACATTTGATACACTTTCGTGAAAATAGTGACTGTAAAAATAGTGACTTTGTGAGAGTGTAATGACGTGACATAGTGGAATTAAACGGTACAACAACAGTACTATTAGTCTAAATTAAACTTTTCTGAAATGCTTGTTATCAACGACTATCAAAGAGCATGTTTGCCTTTATCATATTTTTAAAGCTCAGTGAATTGTAGAAGGATTTATATAATCTAACTACCAATAGATTCGAAATTTTTCAACTTGAACGTGTATTACAACAACATTGAAGTGTTTAAACAGTATATCATTGAATTATTGAAATCAGCACGCGCTCGGAGTACGAGATCAAAATATCTGCTACTATACAGCCGCATCGATATAAAGGACGAATATTTCACCTTTATGCATCATTTTCTGAGCAACACTCGAAGCGAGACATATGGAAAAGCAACATCGAAGACTTCACGCTTTTGGAATGAAGCGAGCGCTGAATAGTGGAATTGTGCTCCAGCCGGGCACACACCAAAAACCTGCCAGTGGAATTCGTCAGTCGTCATGGGAGCGCTGCTCAGTTAATTTGTCCGGAATTAGAGCCAGTTTTTATTGTACATTCCAGATGTATCAAATTGGTAATAACAATAAATTCCTAGTCAAATTTCGGACGAGTTTATCTAGAGATCGCCAAGAGCCATCTCAGTTCTGTGTAAATATAGATTCTTTTGGTCGTGACAATTCAAGTCACACTTCAGTGAATTTTTGTCTATTTCCTACCAAAACCAACATATTCGTCAAATTGGAAGTTGAAAAAGATTGCGCCGTCACTAATACATTCAATAACGACGACAAGGCTCTCTTGCAATGCGAAAATGAAAGTATTGATGCAGAACACATCTTTATACTAATATGGGTGTCACTTCTAAATATGCCGTGCAAAACAGGGTTGCCACATATACAGATTAATCTGTGTTTTATTTCTTTTTTAAATACAGATTTAAATGTGTCTAAAGAAAAGAATTTTTTAACACTGCTAAAAATTCACATTTGTTTAACCCGCATCCATCTCACAAAAGTTCTAATGTATCAATTTGCTCACGCCATAGAAATGTACTGAAATCACACCAAAAACAACAGGCTAACATTTTGTCAAACTGTTACAATATTTGTTTTTCTTTTCTATTTATGTAGGATAAGAAACATGTGGATAAATTCTATATATTTTATTATAGAATGAGGGAAGTAAGTTTACCAAATACATTGGATACAAAAAACGTGTAACATGTGTAACGTGTATTTCCAAATATATAGCATAGGGTATTATCTGTACTGGTCAAGAAGATTCGATTCTCGTAAAATTCTATCAGTTCCACCTAAAATCCCCATGCTAGGGACACTTGCTACTCCTGCTATCCACGTGAAAATACACTAAGGTCTGTTTTTACACGGGGGTTACGTACCGTGTTAGAAAAATTTGAAAAAATTTGATTATTTGTTTGTTTTGTTTTTGATAAAATGTAACTGTTTTTTTCACAATAAAAACGGAAATCTAAAAACCAGCCTGAGGTTACGAAAAGGGTCTAGTCATAATTGATAAAACACATTAGACGACAAATTAAAATTAGAACACTCAGGAAACACGTTGTACGATAAGCAAATTAATCTAAATGGATCATGCCTTCTGTTTGATGAATTTGGTTTTCAAAAGAACGATCATACGTACAATTTAGAACGTTCGACTAAAGAAGTGCTGATAATACCACCCATAAACACTTTCACTTCAAATGTTAAAGCTTGAGTAAACACTAACGATCTTAATAGTCATTTTAAACTAAACTGTGTAGGAAGACATGTGTATTGGATGAAGATCTATGCACACAGCGACAGAATTAAAGGGGAAGAATTCATAGAGATGAATATGGATCAAATTAGAAAAGGTATTACTATGTGTCATGCTGAAGCAACTCATGTCATCGGTGTAAATCATAATACTACTAGAGTTATATCATTCAAATGGGAATAAAATACTGTACTGCTCGGTATGATGAAGAGTTGAAGAGATTAGTGAATCCGACTATTTATTCAGCGCCAAGAAATTCTCGATGATATCAATGGCGATGCTGACATCATACACCACAATTGAGCGGAAGAGACGTTACGACAGGGATTGAAAATCTGAAGACTGATTAATCATTTTATAGAACGAGAGTCAATGATCTCGTGAATTGTTGAGTGAATGATTTTAGTTAACTTTCAAACTTTAAATTAGCTCTCATAATCGTTTTCTTACAGACAACCTGTTCCCTTTTCTAACATTTTTCTCAAAAAACAAATGACATGTGTACTTTTTAAACTCTCATCAGAAATCGTGTTAATTACGAAAACCGCGTAAATAAAAACCGTGTTAATTTCGGGATCCGTGTAAATATGGAAAGCCGCAGATATATTTCATACTTTTCATATCATAGGCCTATTGTATCATTGATCAACCCACCGAACTAATGTTTTTTTTTACCTTTTTTTATATATATAAAAAATAGGTATAGAATTCGCTCAAACTTTCGAAAAATTTTCCGAGGCCCGGAGGGCCGAATGTCATATACCAATCGATTCAGCTCGACGAACTGAGCAAATGTCTGTGTGTGTGTGTGTGTGTGTGTGTGTGTGTGTGTGTATGTGTGTTGTCAACTAAGAGGTCGAGATCTCAGAGATGGCTGGACCGATTTTGATCAAACTAGTCGCAAATGAAAGGTCTCCCCGTCACCCAGAACGCTATTGAATGGTTTTGAGATCGGATGTTTACTTTTTGAGTTATACGAAGTTTTATGTCAAAATTTTCAGTTTTTTGACAGTATCTGTCACAATTGACCTTGAAAACAGAATATGTTTTCAGACTTAGATTCCGCACGGTAATAGCTATCCAACAAGCCATAGGTTGTTAAAATCCGTCCATTTTTAACGGAGATATCGAATTTTTTGTGTAAGCGACTTTTCCCCCATATTCCAGCAGTAGAAGTTCTGAGCGCTGTATGGCAAAGAAAGGCTTGGGAGCAACGTAAAACACGATTTTTTATACTGTAACATACAATAGTTTCTAAGTACCAAAAAGACTATGAACAGCATTATTTTTCATGACATTTTGCCTCGGACCAATTTTAGCACGGTTCGTTTTTGGCAACATAATCGTTCGAATATGACATATTGCAAAGATGGCAGTACTTCCGAATTCTGAACAATTTCATAATTATATTGATTTAAACTGCTTACAGCAATAAATGCTGGAAGAACAAAACACCCATATACCATTTGAATCAGTTCGTCGAGATCAGCAAATGCGTATGTGACAAATAATTTCACTCAATTTTTTACCTTATTTTCGAAGATGACTCAACCGTTTTCTACAAACTCAGATTCATATGAAAATTCGTATGCTCCTAAACAAGGTTCCTGAATTATGTTTGGATCCGACTTCTGGTTCCGGAACTACAGGATGATATGTGAAACGAAATTAAAATTGTGTACCTAATTTTCCTCGTAGATGGCTGAACCGATCTAAGATTCAAATGAAATCTAAGAATCATCTAAGATTTGCTGATTTGAATAGTCGACAACCAAATAAACTTATTTCAGTTTTAGTGATATTCAGTTTTCGATTCGGAAGGCACCCAACAATTTAACTCGTACTACGATTTCTCAAAGATGTCTATACTGATTTTTAAACATATTGAAACAAATGTAAACTAATCAGGTGAATTTGTCTGACTTCGGCTACAGCGATTTTCGAATTCCGGCTCCAGTATCGAATCGTTTCTCAAAGCTCAATCGTTTTCTCAAATAAAGCCAAATCGAATTTCAGAAAAAAATTCAAATTAAAATAAACTTATAGTCCCACACAAAATTAATTAATTTTATTCAATGCTGACTTCCGATTCTGGAATTACAGGAGGATGAATTTTTAAAATTCAAACCGATATAGAAGATGATAATCCCGAAAAGCTTGAAAGTTGGACTCAAAACTGTTGTAATTTATTCGTCTTATGGCCATACGAATCGGTTTGGTTTATGCTGGTTCCTGAATACCGGCTCTGGAAGTACCTTAAATTACCGTAAATTCTAAAGTGGAACTCACTTCGACATATCATGAAAAGTTTAATCGACTGTAACCTTGTTAGATAGAGTAATGAGTGATTGAAATGTCAAATTGCAGCTTAAAACGGCGGTCATTAAAATAATGTCATGAAAACCGAAGAATATTCATGAAAAAAACACCTGCGGATTGATAAAAAAAGGTATCATCTCACTGATAGGTGAATTAAGCACGTTTTTTCATTGGAAGATTATAATCGGTTGTGAACGCTATACCTACTCCAACCATATCAGTATCTCATGCACTGACAACAGGTCAGTTGGAAATAGTTGACGGAAGTCAGCGGCATCCATCGGAATTCGAATTCAACATGAACGCCTTCATAAAAGGTTCTTTTCAGAACCACCATTATTGGCATTAAAAATGCCTTACTCTTCACTATATGGGGCCGGGTGTCAATTAAAAGTTTCAAAAATAGTCGCGTAACCTTTTTGTGTCATAATTTTGAACGTTAATAACTCGGTCATCTGTTGATGGATTGTTATAATTTAACAACCAATCGATTCGGAAACTTTTAACTTAAACATGTATGATGACGTCGTTTCAGTATTTCAATAGCATACTATTGAAAAAATGGTTTTAATCGACCTATGTTTTCATCCACCAATCCCAGTTGTAGAAAATGACGTCAACTTCTTGTTCGGCATAGGAGGCTTTGCGTCATGCATAAAAAACACCGCATCGTTATGCGTAGTATGAAGAGAAATCTATAAATATATGCTGCAAAATATTTCTTTGCCTAGTCGATGCTTGACTGTGTATGAAACAGTGAGCTGATGACTGGATTGTATATGCGTTCGCTCGCTGGATTGTCGCTTTTGCATTATGTGCTGGTGAAATTTCCTGCTATCAGCGCAACACCGTTTTCGCTTGAGTATCTTATATATCAGTATTGAAGAACCGAATCAGCGTTATTACCGGTTCTTTTGAAATAGCCCATGTTTTTAGTAAATCTTTGGTAATAAAAATGTCTTACTCTTCACTATACGGGCCCGAGTGTCAATTGAAAGTTGGGGCCGGGTGTCAATTAAAAGTTTCAAAAATAGCCGCGTAACCTTTTACTGTCATAATTTTGAACGTTAATAACTCAGTCATTTGTTGATGAATCGATATAGTTTAACAACCAATTGTTTCGGAAACTTTTAACTTAAACATGTATGGCAACGTCGTTTCAGTATTTCAATAGCATACTATTGAAAAAATGGTTAGAATTGACAATGTTTTCATTCACCAATCCCAGCTGAGGAAATTGACGTCATTTTCTTGTTCGGCATAGGAGGCTTTGCATCATGCATAAAAACACCGCATCATTCTGCGTAGTTCGAAGAGGAATCTATAAATATATGCTGCAAATCATTTCTTGATTTCAGTTGATGCTTGACTGCGAATGAAACAAGTAGCTCGTCCAATGAGGTAATGACTAGATTGTATATGCGTTCGCTCGTTGGATTTTCGCTTTTGCTAACTCACTGTACGAGGCTGGGTGTCAGTTTAAAAAAATGCAAAATAACCGCGTAACCCTTTTCTATCATAATTTTGAACGCTTAGAATTCAGTCATTTGTTGATGAATTTATATAATTTAACTACCAATCGATT
Source organism: Malaya genurostris (assembly GCF_030247185.1). Lineage (NCBI taxonomy): Eukaryota > Metazoa > Arthropoda > Insecta > Diptera > Culicidae > Malaya > Malaya genurostris. Next base: position 192,778,952 of record NC_080572.1, read on the forward strand.
CGAAAACAATTAACTTAAACTTATGCGGTAATGTGATTTAAGCATTTCAATTGCATACTATTGAAAGATTGGTTTGAATTGACCTATGTTTTCACGAGCCAATGACAGTCTCAGTGAATGATGTCAAACTCTCGTCCGATTTGCGCAGTATGAACTATAGCACAACAGGGAATCTATAAATATATGCCCGAATACATTTCTGCTTTAGTTTACCCATGGCTTATCTTGATTCTCCGGTAACTAGCAGGCCAACTTAGAATTATCGGCAATAGATTTTTCGAACCTAATTAGAAGCGCTTGTATCTCTGTGATTTATTGATAAATTTTCCTCATTTAACTTGATTCGAAAAAGTCTAAAAATGTTTTAATTTGTCAACGTGTAGTGTGCATACTGAAATCTCTATTTACATACGAACAACACGGTGGCGCTCAAAAAAATTCAGTAAAAAGTTGTGTTATGATGATAATCATAGATAATTATTTCTCATTAAATGTGGCTAAATACAAAGAACTATCTCTCAGCATAATCTCTCAGGCCCTATTATTAAACCAAACAATAATCGTGTGACCTAATTGAATAGTTAAAAATTGATTTAGTCGTATCAAGTATAATATTTAGGTCGATTCTTGCTTCCAAGAATCTTATAGAAGGGATCCAGACTAAGTGTAGTAAAAATAATGCAATACAAATCGTTATGCAGTATCGATTTGAACAAGCTGTTGTCTTACCAGGAATAAAACGCTTCAAAAGATTCGGAACATAGTACAAATAAGTTGTTTGTAATTTGTGACTTTTAGTGCATCCATCATCATCTTTATTTTTGTATTTATTATGGGTACCTTAGCATTATTTCATTTTTAATGTAATCGTGGTCGGTCGTGTCTTGTATACAACCCTCTAATTTTTTATATTGTAAAGAACTAGAAAAAATACTTCATAATATTTAATTCGGTGTCAAAATGTTTGATGAAACTTATTCGTATTTTAGTGTAGGTGCATCGTTTCAAATTCTACATAGTGAAGAAGAGGAATGCTTGCACAATTCAGACAACCGATCAATTAACTGATATTCGGAAGTGTGAAGGAAGCATGACCATTATGCCAAATAACCATTTTCCAAATAACCACTAGTCCCGATAACAGCATCACTCTTTCTTCATGCCGTCGAACATATAAACAACAATTCATGATTAAACGTTCAGAAGTGTTAGATAATCATAAGTAAATCAACAATTACATTTTCGCAGCAGATGCTTATGAATTCAAAAACAATATAAGGAACTATTCAATAGTTTCTTCTATTGAATTGTCACTGTTAGTATTATAGTGAACTGCACCGTGTGGCAGTATCTCTTTTTGTCTGTAAAGCAAAGTGGTGCAGTATTTAAAGCGAAACCCATTTGGCAGATTCGCATCAAAAAAGTAGCAATTTTTCGCAAAGAATAATTCTTAATATATTCTTCCGTTGAAACCCTGGCGTTAGTCAGTGGCGGATTAAGGCTTGCTGTCGCCCCAGACCCAGTTTGTTTGATGCGCCGCGAGATCCAATAGACCGTAGTGCTAAATCATTAGGTCTGTATTGGCCCATGTCTTGCGCATTAATACGTTTTTGCCTTTTTCAAGGTAGAGAAAGATCTTTCTCCTAGACAGTACGTAGCAGGAATGCACTGAAAATTCGTAGAGAAATATCTACATTTGGATAAACATCGCAAAGATTCCGAGAACGCAATATATTGCATGTTTCTTGTATAGAACTTTGAGTTGATAATGTAAATGAATACTTTTACCCCCTAATGCCTTTTTCTATTCACAACACTTAATAACTCAGTTGCACGAGTTTTTAATTTATTAGTATCTTTTTCAATGAATTTGTCAAAAAAAATACAAAATTTTAGATAAGCTTGAGATAAGCACTTTCAAACCCTACCAATTGTACACTTCAAGCATCTACAAGTGGATAATTACTTTGTTTTGAAACTTTTCTACGAATTCTTTCATACACCTGTGACCTTTGCGGTAATTTATTTCAATCGAATATTTTTTTTTATGAAAATGAAACTCATGGCCGTTCACGGTCAGCACATCCTTTCTAATTCATCTTACCTTTTTGCCGAAGCTCCCAGAATCCGTCGTCAATTGAATAACCGTACCTAATCACTTGAAGTTTTGCTTGCTCAGTTTGTAGTTGCAAGTAGTCTAGCTGTTTCATTGTCTTCACTGGGGGTAGTGAGCATGTGCGAATGAATAGGCATAAACATCAACTTGATAACATTAAACGATATAATCAATCAACTCGATAACACAAAACTCTCTCCGACCATAATGATAAATATAGGGTGGCGATTCTTATTTGTGTTTTCAACTAAGGAGTGTATCGAAAATAAGCTATCCACAAATTTTTATTTCAAATTATGATAAGAAACGATTTTTTATTCAAACTAAAAATTGATCCTCTATTGTCCGAGGTTAAACTTGAGCATAATGAAAACCAGATGAAATTTAAGTTATTCCTTCACGAATTTTCGAACTTTTGATCGAACGCTCTTTATCAAATTCCGGACAAGTATTGTATCGCATTTTTTGGACGCTTGAGCCCATTTTTTTTTTGAAATCTTGCATGTTCCCAGCTGCCATACCAGTCTTCTTGTAGACCCCTTTTGGGTCGAAGCTGAGGGCAATTTGGTGGATTAGTATATTTTTCAACGAAATTTATACCCTTTTCCGCAAGCCAATTAAGAGTGGTTTTGGCATAATGAGTCGATGCTAAATCTGGCCGAAACAGTATGTACTATGCTTCTATGCTTCTTATATAAAGGCAGCAATCTCTTCTGGAGACACTCAGATCGATAGATTTCTGCATTTATAGTTCCGGTAGTGTAAAAAATGGTTGACTTCAAACCACAGGAACATATTGCTTGCCATACCTTTCGACCGAATGTCTCCACTTGAATCGACCTGTCCGCATCGCTCACATCCTCCCCAACAACGACAGTAAAATATTGTGGACCTGGAAGGGTTTTTGAGTCCTCCTTTACATAAGTCCATCAAAACGCATGTATCCGGACACTGCAAAAGACGCGAATGCAATTTCCGGGCCCTTCTTGCTGCTCGCTTCTTCTGTTCTACACTTTGTTTCGAGATTTTCTGCTTCTTGTAGGTCTTCAGGTGATATCGCCTCTTGATACGCTGAATCATTCCGACACTCGTTCTTGCTTTTTTGGCCAAATCACGTATTGACATTGATTTGTTCTTCATGATTAGAGATACCACTTTCTGGTCCAGTTTCGGGTTGGAAGAACCGGGTTTTTTGCCTCTTCCTGGTAGCTCATCCAAATAATAGTATTCCCAAAACTTATTAATGATGATTATAACACTGGCATGATGAATTCCAAACCGCTTCGTCAATTTTCGCATAGTAATACCCTTCTCGCTTATCCATGTGTCCAGAACCTTAATTTTCACTTCCTTTTCAATACGCGACATTTTGAAAACGCAGAATTTCAACCGCACAAACAAGTGAACAAACGAAAGCTGACAGCCAAACTCACAGCATGCTGTGATTTGATCATAAAAACCATCACAAATACATGCGTACAACACAAATGTATGTGGATAGCTTATTTTCGATACATTCCTTATCACCAGCAAGTTAAAATCGATAATTTTCACTGTTTGAAATGTATTGAGATGTGTTTCGAACCATTAAACATGAAAAATGAAAGAGGGAACAATTAATTTAAGATTATTTTGTAATTGACTAGTTTACCTTTCATCTATTATCTTAAACCAATTCGAATGTTTATATGAACCTCACTTGAAGGCCGGTCCCTCTCATTGAATTGTAAGAGATATTTTGTTACTTCAAGAGATAAACTGATGGCGGTTAAACTGAGCTTCGGTAGGAAGAGACACGAATGAAGGACGGAATGATGCCCATTCGGAACGACTGCGAAGGGTGTGTGCTAGAATGTGAAGTTTACTGCAGTAGAGTACTCGTCAGTGTGTGAACACGTTCGATTTCAATTGAATTGAATGAAGTTTTACAGCACTGCCACTGTGACACGTCAGACTCAATCTTCAGGTTTTTCATAGAAAATTGTTAGTGAACTCATGAAAAGAACAGAACCTATCTTCAAGATGTATTGTCGAAACATTTTTTCAGGCTTAAAATTTTGACATTCTGAAAAATTTGCCACCCCCTAAATCGGGCCCCCCGTGCCGTGAATCCATCACTGACTAGTTGCACGAAAGTTGAATTGTAGCAATCAAGTGATGTAACAAAAATTATGAAATGTTGTGCGAAACCATTATCAAAATAAAATCTTAGAACTAAATATGGAGTCCGTTAGTTTCTATCGATTCTTGATCATTTCAAAGAGATGTTCACCATTCTACGAACTCGAACTGATGCTCTATTTTCCACCATTCCACAGATTGACCACGGACACAGTGCCATATTCAAACCGGACGAAGCTGGCGTCTGGGAGATTGCCATAACGTACCAGGGACGCCACATCCAGGGCGGTCCTTTCAATTGCTCGGTGTTTGATCCGTGCGGGGTTTCGGTGCACGGACTCGACGGTGCCATGCCATTGCGGGCGCACTCGTTCGAAGTGGATGCCCGGGGAGTTGGTGTCAGCGGTGAACTGCACGTGGACATCGTGCACGAGAAACGATCGCTCGTTTGTTCGGTGGAGAAGCTACAGGAGAACAAGTACCAGGTGACATTTATGCCGAGGCAAAACGGGAAACATCGGGTGTATATTTATTTCAATGGATACGATGTCAAAGGATCGCCTTACATAATGAGAGTTGGAAGCAAGGGCCGCTCGGGAAAGACAAGAAGCAGCCCACTTCATGACAGCAGAATGCGTTCGGAAAGTCCGTCTTTTCATTTTAATACGTCATCTATAAACAGAAAGAATGAATCCGTCAGACGGGACATTTACTCGCCGCAGACTGTGCAGACGAGCAAGGAAACATACGCCACACGGCTGACTTCACCGATGCGGGAGACTCCGTCTCCCAGGGAGATTCACAACAGCAGTTACAAGTCCGAGTTCAAAAATGTTTCATCCAACAATGATCACGCATTCCGAAAAAGCACGGAAATGCTGACGAATGATTCAAAGGTTCCGACCGTAGACGATGGGTATAATTACGTCAAAACGGTTCGCACCGAGAATCACGTTACCAAAACCGTTCGTCAGCATCGTGATTCCGAAAGTCCAAGCTTGATCCGTGCTAGTCCTGGACTGAAAAGTCCGCAAACCGTTTCGTCCACGATTTACGAGTCCAACTCAAGAAATGCCACCGCTAGTCCCAAGTTTTACACATCCAGCACGCGCTACATTCCCTCACCCGTGGAGCACCGTATCTCCAGTCCAATCAACATGCATGAAAAAAATGAAACCTACAAAGTTACCGAACGCGAATCGTCTTATAAGAGCACAATCACCCGAGATGTCGTTCGCGATAGTCCCCCGGTCGAGATTTATAAATCCTCACCGACAGCGACTGGCGGTGAGTACTCTTCGAACATTAAGGTTACATCGAACAATGGTCCGTCCCGTCGGGACAGCCGGGATGTGATCAACAAAACGAAGCATATGTTCTCGCACAACTCCCTGGAATCGTTGGCCAACTTGACCGAGAAGCAACTGAACACGGATTTGACGTACGATCGAGCCGTCGATCATCAAACGGAGAAAAATACGCAGTTCAACAAGTTCTCCCTGAACGATGGACACGTTCGAAACGATCGAAAAGTGATCGACGACGAAGGTTTGTATCGTTCGGGAGGATACTTGAAAAATTACAAAACCGAATCCAATGAACGATATGAAAAGTACACCACCCTGAATAGTGGCTTTGAGCCAATAGGACGAGACGTAACCGGTGCGAGGGCGATTCACGTCCAGGATATTCCCGATGGGGTTCTTGGGCGTCCGGTGGAATTTGAAAGTGAGTTTTGGGCAATGAAATTCGAAGGAAAATTTTGTTAATGATCGATTTTAAATTTCAGTTGATGGCTCCCAGGCGGGCTCGGGAAATTTGGAAATTTTGGTCAACGGAGGTCGCGTCACTTCAGCCGTCCGGGCTTTGGGTAATCAGCGCTTCATCGCCAGTTTTACACCGCACGAGTCGGGTGTTCACACCGTGCAGATTACGTTCAACGAAGAAACGGTCCCAGGTAAGTTCTTGCGAATGGAGTTCGCTTTTCTTAACTAGTTCCATCCGAACGCTGCGCAGTTAGCAGTGGAATGCATGCTTCCGACATGAACACGTATTTATTTAAGGCCCACGGTTGCCGGTTTGTAGCATTATTACCAGTAGCGGTGCTGCTCTGCTCGCTGGATATATCGCTGTCGGATAGGGAAAGGAAAGGAAAGGAAAGCAAAGGAAAACAACATTCACGATACTACGGTAGTGATAATAATGAGAAAAATTCTGCTCTGCTAGAGATCGTAGCATCGATTATTGCATAACTTGTTTTGCTCCCGCCCGTTCTACGGCGAGTTTCGTCCGCACGAATGAGAGAATCACATTCCTCGCTCGAAAGCAGGTTCATCTTTGGCTTCAGCCAAGCCGGAAACATTGCCTCTGCAGATTAGCATGGCGTGTTTTTAGTTGGCGATCAAAACAAAAACCGAAAGAATGTTTGAAAACTGTTAAATGGGTCGTCGGTTCGATTCGAGATAAATGTGTTACCTGTTCTGTTGGTTGCCCGTTGATGTACAGGTTTTAGGAGAGCAGATTTCAGCTACGATCTTGTTGCGGTTATTCTGTGCGATAGCTGCAATGTAGATGTTGAATCATTCGTAAAACTGATTTCAGCATGTGCCCGTTTGAAATTGGGCAAAAACTGTTGTGAGTTTGTGATGACAGTTGTATTTCTGGAAACCGAAATGCATTCTGCTTTCAGGTGTTGGTAGTGTTTATTGTTTGTTACGATTACATCAACTAGCTCGAGTGGCTTATTGTCTAGAGATTGAGCGCATTTATAAATTGTAGTTTATTTTATATGATTGATTTAATTATGATTAACGACTTCATGTTTTAACTTGACTAGGTTTTAATTATCAATCACTAATTTTCCATATTCGGATTGGGTTGCTAAGAATAACACGAATTATAGCACTTTCTTGTTTAGTTTAATAGTAACACAAAAAATCAAGACGTTCGCTTTCTAACGCAACTTAATATTAACTTAATAACTGTAATATATTTCAAATTCAACTATGATCTTGTTTATGGCACTGTTATTAACTATTGTAACTACATATGGTAAACCATCACTCGTAAATTAGTACCTAATATAGTTATAAATAACACATGTTAACAACTAGGGTATTATAAGATGTAACCAAATATAACCTCATTCTTTAAACTACTTGCATATTATGGATCATGTCCGGAAAAGCCAACAATTCAATATCAGTCCGCCTATTTTCTGGAAATGACAAATTGGACGAACACTTACGACACTATCCTATTCTTATTAGATATCCAAATCCTAATTCTTGGACTTTATTTTAGTCTACTTTTATTCCTAAACCTTCAATGATACCATTAAGAGGCCTACCGACATGAGAAAAGTTCAACCTTTTTATTAATTTAGAGCAGTTCCAAAAGTCATCAAAATTCACATCCTCACATCCTACTTTGCACACGTTTTCAGTATGACATAGCATTTATTTTGCACTGATGTAGAGACCAATTCACTCAAGACTGATTTTAAATCGTGGTAACTCGGAAACTGTAAGTTGTACCAAAATGGTGTCCAAGAAAAAGTTGAAGAAAATCAATGGAGCACTGTTAAAAAAAACACACACTGTGATAAAAAAAGAACAAATTTTCAAAAATAAGAAAATGACGTTCCTTTAATTAATTTTTAAATAATACTAGGGTAAGGGCTCTCTAGAACCAGTTTTGAATAATTTCGACGTTAAAAAAATTTTGGGTCGTTTTCGTTACCTTTCGTTTTAACTTTAAAATTTTACTGTAGAGTTAAGTTGGTAAACTTAACAACAAAACAAAAAAGGTTGTTTTTATTTAGGCATTAGCCCTTCTAAAAACAAAATGCAGACCAGAGATGTCATTTATACAGATTTATCTGTATTGTATAGGTTTCTGCGTAGATTTAAATCTGAGTACAGATTTTATACAGATTTCCTAAATGTAATACAGATTTGTACGGGTTCATAAAAAGTGAGAAGTAAAAAATTAGACTTTTCTCTGTGAGTATCTATTACTATTTGATTGCAGTAATTCTTTGAAAGTTCAGTAATCAACGAACAAATCGCATGTTAAAATGGAAATCTTCGCAGATATGAAGAATTATCTTTTAACATCATTTTATTAGTGTAAACAGATAGAGCAGATATAGACTTTTTATGCAAAGTAATACATATTTTCTATGAAAATATCTGACATCTCTGTGCACAACCGATGAAACACACACACTTAACAGGGTTATGTTGACATATAGCGGAAAGAAACCAGTGCTGCTGGATTTGCCACAATGGTTATTTCATTAATATTTAACACGCTCTTTCTGGTAATATTCGAAGCCGAAATAGTTTTTTTTTAAATATAAATATCAATAATATTATTAAACTAATATCACGTATACCAAATAAACTTTTTGTTGATGATAAATTGAAGAAGAAAAACAATTTCGTTTTGTAACATTATGAGAAAACCTGGCAACTTTGCGAAACCAAATGAGATGAAAACAAAGCGCAATCAAGTGAACTAAGTGAAAAACTTTCATCTCATATTTTTGAAGACTTTTATTGCTTGCCGGGTAGTTTTTGAAGTTTTTACTCGTTAATTAAACAAGTGGCAAGTGAACATGACTAATTATGAAGTCATCCAGCATTCAATGGTAGTGTAATTGTGCGAAATAGTATGTTTTTTTTTAGACGAATCGATTAGTAGATATTCAGAAACATGACGAACTGTAAATCTTGAGACGAAAATGTGTCCTAAATTGAAAAGTGAGTTTGTTTTAAATGAAAAAAAAAACGATCACCGAAGTATTTAAAACCATTTCTGCCAATGGAAAAATGTGACAATAGCTTAAATATTCATTTTTAAACATTTCACAGTTTGGTTCAGGTACGTTGTAAGATATTTTTCATATTCAAAGTAATGAGGTGAAGGGATGAGATGGAAATAGATGGCTCAGATAAAATAGGGAGCCCTTACCCTATTTCAAACTTTTACTTAAAGCTAGCATTTTGGTGCAAATTTGATTAGTGTGAATCGAAAGTTAGAGGTAAAATATTTACCAGCATTTTCAAAACTCAAATTTTTTGACAAAAAATAGTCATTTAGATACTAGGACACAGTTTTACAGAATAAACAAATGAATTTGGCATTTCTTCTAGAAGCACCCGTTTTCAAGATATACAGGCATGAACGTCAAAGAGGTCATTTTTTGTTGATTTGGGCCATTTAAACAAGTCAAACGTTATTCTAAACATATGAAAACAGTTTCGAAGTCTTTTGAAAAAGAAAGTCAATCACTGCATGGAAACGTAGTACCCTGACATTGTTTTTTATGTATATTTTGTAGTTTTTCGCCTTTCTCATATGGAAAGGCTGTACAATCACTGTAAAAACCGACTTTTGAACCGAGACCCGCAGGGCCGAATGTCATATACCATTTGACTCCGCTCGACAAACTGAGAAAATGTCTGTGTATGTATGTGACAAATATTGTCACTCACTTTTCTCGGAGATGACTGAACCGATTTTCAAAAGCTTAGATTTAAATGAAAGATCTCATGGTCAGATATAAAGCTGCGGAATTTCATTTGGATCCAACTTCCGGTGCCTGAATCACAGGGTGATATGCCTCCAACATGTGAAAATTATGTCACTGACATTTCTCGGAGATGGAAGATGCCATAAGAATAGCCCGATTTTCATTCGGATTAAACCCCTGGTTCCGGAGATATGATGATCAGTATAAAAATGTCTATTCCAGGAATACTTTGTGCATAAGCTTGCAGACCATGAGAGTCTGTAACCAAATAAACCGTTGATAGTCCCATAAATGATTTGCTGAATTTAATCCAAGTCCGACTACCGGTACATTTTCTTTTAAAATTCAAATCGTCACAAAGAATCGTTGAAAAATGTAGGTCATATTAGTTTGTGATTGAATGAATGTCACTATGTCGATAGTCGGCTTTCGGTTCCGGAAGCAAAGCAAAGCCTTGGTATTACATTCCTGTAGTGGAATTTGACCTTCTGTTTCAACAGACTTGGTAGCCGATTCAGAGTGTACAGAATCATTGCTTGGCTAGTGCTACGATTCTACTGACACTACGAATCCTTCCAGGTCGGGGCTCGAACATACGACAACTGGTTTGTAAGACCAGCGCCCTATGCATTGAACCGCCAACCCGGAACTACTGACAATAATATTCTAACGTGATAAAATGGAGCTTACTTCACTTTCTCACATATGATTGAATAGGTTTTCGTTAACTTAAATTCAAATTTTGCAACAGAAATCTTCAAATCTCTTTTTTTAATTATAATATATAGGAGAAAATGAATAATATGGGAAAGGCAGGTTTTATCTTATTTGTATAATTATCATCGTTAAATTTTCAAAAAAATTTCATTTGCTTGTTATACCTACAACTATTACATATATATGAATAGTTCTTATTTGAGGTATTACATCTTTGAAGATTGTATGAGTAAAAAGTTCATCGTCATTCGATAACAGACTGGTGTCTATTGTGGTTTATGTTCCTGTAAATCGATCTGTGTGAAAAATATGTTCCTGATTTTCAAGAAATGAGCCTGAATCTAATTTAAACCTAAATGCATAGAAATACACGTGAATATATAGAGGTCTGACCAAATCCATCAGTCAGGTCGACGGTATAAAAATGTTTGTCAGACGGAGGGTCTTAGTATTTTGCTGCGATTTATGCCTCTGTGTTCTGTACATATGTACATACAGGCACGAAGACGTGTATGTATATATGTATGTGTGTATTTGACAAATAATGTCACTCGATTTTTTCAGGGATGGCTGAATCGATTTTCACAAATTCAAATTCAAATGAAAGGTCTTATGGTCCCATAGATTACTATTGAATTTTTTCCCGATCTTATTTTCGATTCCGAAATTTCAGAGTGATATGTGCAAATATAATAGAAAATGCGCACGCAATTTTCTCGGAAATTTCTTAACCGATTTTTACAAACTAAGATGCAAGTAAAAGGTCTTGAATTTTTTTAACAAGTCCTCGAAAAACGAATCCAGGATCCGACTTCCGGTTCCGGAATTACAGCGTGATAAGTGAATAATTTTCATTTTCATGAGTATTTTCTCACAAATTATGACGAGACGAGGTCCGAATATTTATAAAATTTACTGATAGTTGCATCTAGTTGACAGACCTTGTTAGTTAGGTCCATTGTCGAGAAAATTAAGTGACATTATTTGTAATACACAGATGCACACACTAACATTTGCTGATCTCGACGAATTGTTTCGAATGATAAATGGGTGTAGGAGGCTGTCTTTTCATTATTATTGTTGTAAGCAGCTTAAAGCAATTTAATTATGAAATTGTTTCGAATTTGAATATATTTCCATCAGCCGTGCTAAAATCGAACGGAAGCCAAAGGCATGAAAAAACGTGTTGTACACAGTCTTTCAGGTGCTTAGGAACAATTGCATTAGTATTAAGAATCTTATTTTACTTTGCTCCCAAACATCACTTTAACATACAGTGCTCAAAACTCCTAATTTCATTGAATGTTTTACCCTAGATTACCTAGATTAAGATGAAGAAATAGTGGACGAAATCGTTGTAGTCTTTATAAAATGGGTCATTTTTTTCAATTTCTTATCCAATTTTATGAAAGTACACAAAATTGTAAATAAAAAACGAGCTAATAAAAAACTTGCTATATGCTACTGTAACCAAGTTACAGCGGTCGTGAAATAAAACTATAACTGAACTATTCTAGCAACACAGAAAAAAACATTTATTAGAGTTTCTGTATGATCAATACAAAGTTAGCAATTTGCGAACTGTGATGGTAGTAAAAAATGATAGTATTATGGAATAATAGGAAACAAAATCCGATTCTCCAATATTGTATAAAATTTTGATATAAAGTTCTTCTAGTTTCTTATTTGAATGAAGTCAAAATATGCGGAAGCTACAGAAAAATTATTGGTTTTAATAAATTTTATTTTAATATTCGCTGTATCTTGAGAACATTTAGTTTGCTCTAGAATAGCATCTCTTTATTTTAAATTTTGCATGTTTTCCTCCAAATTGGACTCAAATTGTTGCAATTTGTAGGTCTTGCAACTGCTACTGATTATACGAACTGACTTCGGATATACTGGTCCTCGGCATCTGGTTGCGGAACACACGCACTTTTCTTCGCGACGGCTCAACCAATTTTCACAAACAAAAGGCCCAAATTAAAGGTAATCCGGAACAACAGGGAGCAGTCTGTTTAAAATTTCAAATCGTCATTTAATTTATTGTAAGATTATAAGGCCGAAAATTGTCATTTACACACAATATTTGGCCATGCCTGATTGTTTCCGGCATCAAAATGTGACTGGCCTCTTTCAGATGTTCAATTTCAAGATTCGTGCCTTCCGAATCAGAATGCGTCCGTATAAGTGGGGATATGTTACTCAATCCGAACGCGCTTTATAACTAAGCCCGGGTGCTGTCATAGCGATACTTGATATGTTCTTGACATTTCATCGAAAGAATCAAGAAATTGTACAATATCTGTTTTGCATCAAAACTACTTATTAGATCTTATTTCGTTATTCCAATTTCATTACGTTCAATTGATCCAGTAGTTCTTATCTTCAAATTAAATACAACATTGAATAAACTGCGTCAGAATCAGATAAGATAAATGCTTATGATAATATTCTATTCTGTTTTAATATGAATATTTCGTTCAATGATAAAATTTTACATTTTTTTGCTATTTTCTCATGCAAACTTTGTTATGATTTTTCATGTTTCAACTAACATTTTTTTCAAATTAAATAATGTTTATTACTACCATTGAGATGTTTAGTTTTAATAATAAAATATGTTATTGGTTTGCAAATCACTTCTACCCGGGAACGTTGTAGCTTTCGAACGGTATATAACACTACGAGTGAAAATATTATTCTCAGCGCCATTTTTTTGCGCGAGACCAAAACTGGTCATTTTCATCCCGATCTCCCCTAACTTAAAAATTGACTTTGAAAACCGCAGCTGTCAGAATGTGGGAAACTTCAGCTGTTATGGTTGTGGATAAGAAGCAATTATTACTTGTAATCTAGTTTGTTTATTTAGAGCAGGAAAAAGCCCACTGGAGTTGATACTTATTAGGAATCACTCTCCAGTAGGCATAAATCCTCCTCATCTTACGTACCAACAAATAATCACATCCAAATGATACAATAATTAATTATAATAAAATACTAGGTACCCTTACAAACTAACATAATATACTTAGCACTCACAAACTTAAATACAAACATACGATTTATAAGCAATGTCATTCTTAGGTCAAGTTCTTAACAAAATACTATAAATGAGCGTCTGAGAGTAGTACGAGAAAGATTGAAATTAAAAATAGTATAACAACGATTAAATATACGAATCATGCTTGATACACACACTTAAAAAAATCCCTGTGATTTTACATCTTATTAGATGCACATAAATGGAGCGTCGCAGTTCACGCAAATTTACGTCGAAGAACATTTAATATTGTGTCTAAGACTCCATGACATAAAATTCATTGAAATAAAAAAAAAAAAGAATACTGATAGCAACCGCCGCGACTTGAACCGAGAGTCATTTGATCGTAAGTACGTCTGTTAATCGACTGAGCCACAGAAGCATGCATCTGCTAGGCAGGTAAAAGGTGCATTTAAATTTATACAGTCGAACCTGCCAGCAGAACGCAAGTTACAGTCGAAATCAGTAAAATTCAAGCACATCTAACATTAAGTCATTACAAATGAGATTTTCCGTCATTTGACAAATTAGGTCTTTATGAATTACATCGTATGAGGGATTAAGTCACCTGTAAAATTCAAAATTTTTTAGAGTGCAGGTTCGTTCTTCGCATAATTCGTTCTAGTAAACTGGGGGACAAGAAAAGGGTTATTCCGGAGAGTTAGCCTTTAGTTTAGTCCAATTTTAGTTACTGTTGAATAATTCCAAAGAGTTACAAATAACCGAATAACAATTTAAATCGTAAAGGAAGCTTGTTCCGGTGATGAGTAAAATCTGTAATAACCCCGTTAGGTGGATTAAAACTGGCTTCTGCTGAATTCACCACCGCAATGAACGATTCATTATTTAACGAAACTCGATAACTTTCGGCAGAGGAATTTTGCGTTCACTGCATCTGTTGCCGTTGATCGGCCTACCTGTGGTTCGGTTCATTTCATTAAAACGAATATCACTGACAAGAAACGGCATCAAAAACAAACCTTAAGAAAACGCCACACAACGAGGTTGCTTACCTGTCGCGTGCTGGGCACAAAAGAAAACTTGACGAACGATGAACGGTCGAGAGCGGGAGAGGAGGCTAAGCCCACACGATCACGTCTTACCTGTGGAAAGGTAGATCAGTCTCAGTTTGTACGTGGCTCGGTTTGGACGCGATATTCGTAAGCTCTGTCGAAAGTGTATGGTTGTGTGCTTGGCTTGATACGATCAACAATAATAAGAAGACAATTTTCACCCAAGTTTATGTTTTTTTTTATTGCCGCAGTTTTTCCGATCGTTTGTGGCTTTTGATAGTGGTGCTTTCGTGGGCTCACTCATGTTTGTATTTGTGTTTATGTGTACGCGTTCGTCTGTGCATTTTGTGCGGATCGAGAAAATACCTTTCCTACACAACCCTCGCTGCGGTGCGGTGGCGAAAAAGAGTAGATGAATCGTTGTGTTTGGAATTTGTCTTCGAGTGTCAGACAAGGAACGGGAATCGATCCGCCGTGCTAGTGGTTGTGTGTGTGTGTTTGTGGCCATCTCGAATGGATAGATCTTCTCACTGCGATCGTCGCCCCAAAAAATAGTTCTTCGGAGATATCCCATATCAAGGCGCGGCACGCTGCAAACTGATCACAGATGACGTGACATGTTTGAATTCTAGCATAGGGAAATTTCTTCGCTGAACTACTAATGCTTGAAGCTCTGCCTGTTTTTTTTTTGCTTCGCTTTGCTTGTGGTGATTGTGAACGGCATACATATTTTCAACTAGATTTCTACTTTTTTTTCTCTCTCTTATTGATTCGGTTTTTGTTTAATTATTTGGGTTTTTAGCGGTGAATGGTTTTTGTAGCTTGCATGCAACTAAGCGAAGAAATATCAAAATCCTTATGTGAATATTTTGCGCGTACGTGAATCGGGAAGTGGTGCGGTTTTGCACTGGTGAGTTTTAAATTGTAGCCATTAATAGTTTCAACGGAGTGACGTCGGTCTCCGGCGACAATCAGCAGCAGTAGTAGCAGCAGTAGCGAAGCGAACAGTAGCGGTTTAGCGAATCGGCACCAGAGAGAAAGGATCCAATCCAATCAAGTGTAAGTGTTTGTTGTTTTTTTAGATACACAGAGACAAGGAGAAATCGGTTAATCGGTTGGATCATTTTAGTATCAAATTCAGAATACATTAATGTGTTTCATTCAATCTGAATCCAAATATGGTTGATAAAACAAAACAACCAATAAAACTATGTAATCTCTCATATCTAGTTTGATGGAAGAGAAAAAAAATTTATACATGCGATTGGGCACATACCAATACAGTACAGGAATGTGAGCTCCATTCAATCGAATGTGCTTGGCAGCTATTAAAACAAATTAAACATTCGAACAACGTTCGAATACTACATAACAAGGGACTACATCGATTGTAAGACTAATCAAAACAGACAACAAAATTAATGATAATTCAACCAAACCCAACAGCGCCTCAGTTCAATGGCATTAGGTAATAAACATTCTTCCACAATGCCAACGGTTGACAGTTTTTCGCTTCGCCACTAAAATCAACTCCCGGCTGTTCACGGTCAAGTTTTCGAACGATAGCAACTACATTGTTTTTTGTTTTTTTTTGGTTGACTGCCGAAGTGCGAGTGCACGGTCAGCTCGGAGGCAATGTTTTTCCAAATTTCCACGCTCTTGACCCGCCAAAACCAGACAGATTGTTGTTTGTTTCTGTGGCGCACAAAACGGCGCCGTACGTGTTGCATCGGAACGTTCGATCTCGGAATCCGATTCGACACTTATACAAACAATATGCAATTATCTGTCGAAGAAGTTTGCGATTCTACGCATGACTTAGAAAAAAAAACATCAACAACAACAACTACAATGTGATCGTCAGCTGGTATTTCAAGGTTGTTCGTTGAGTCGGTAATTGGTGGCATGTAGTGAGGTGTGTTCTGGTAGAATTCCCAACCGAATGTGTGTTGATAGAAAACACACAGTGAATCATTTTTTTTTGTGTTAAACAAAATTATGAATCATAGAAAATCGGTCCGTTTTTCAATCTAATTGTTAATCCGTGCGTGCAGTTTCATCAATTAAAAATTTGAAAACATGTAAGTTTTCATAAAATAATGTGAACTGTGCACAACCATAAATCAAATAAACATAGATTTCCGACTGTACGGTGACACTAACAGCACCTCTAGTGAGAAACGGGTGTACTTTTTTCCATTAGCTACTGCGGTTTTGTTAAATGCGCAGGCAATTTTATGCATGCATTTTAGGAGCATTTACGCACCCATTCTCCACCAGACGGTGCTTTTGCTGTCACGGGTTGCTCAACTACATTAGTATTACACAGGAAAATCTATGTTTATTCGATTTATGGCACAACGCTGACTTTTCACAATAATATTATTCAGGCGCGCTAAATTTTTTTTTCGGGTGGAGTTTCAGAACAAGATGATCAATTTCCATACGCATGGAAATATGTGGGGCATTCCACTTAAAATCAGCCACCCAAATTTTTTTTTTCATCTAGCTATTTTGTTGGTAAAGAACACGTATTTTTGCCTTTCTCATATAGAAAGGTTATGCAATCACTTGAAAAACCGACCAGTGAAAATTGTGTCATATACCATTTGACTCAGTTCATCGAGCTGAGCAATGTCTGTGTGTGTGTGTGTGTGTGTGTGTGTGTGTGTGTGTGTGTGTGTGTGTGTGTGTGTGTGTGTGTGTGTGTGTGTGTGTGTGTGTGTGTGTGTGTGTGTGTATGTGTGTGTGTGTGTGTGTGTGTGTGTGTGTGTGTGTGTGTGTGTGTGTGTGTGTGTGTGTGTGTGTGTGTGTGTATGTGTGTGTATGTGTCAAATAATCTCACAAGGTTTTCTCGGAGATGGTTGAACCGATTTTGACAAACTAGGATTCAAATGAAAGGTCTCGTGGTCCCATACGGAATTCCTGAATTTCATCCGGATCCGACTTCCGGTTCCGGAATTATAAGGTAAAGTGTGTTCAATATTGTACACCGTCACTTAAATCGGTGAAACAAAAAACGTAAAAAATTTTCTAAACTGGTCTCAAAACTACACAAATCGATAATCATTATCAGTAGGCAACTAAACAAACCGATTCCGGCTATCCTGGTTCCCGATATCCGGTTCCGGAAGTACCGGAAATAGTGGTCATATATACCAAAATGGATCTCACTCACTTTTCTCAGCGATGGTTCGACCGATTTCCACAAACTCAAATTCAAATGAAAGGTCTTCCGATCCGATACGAAATTCCTGAATTTCGTTCGGATCCGACTTCCGAATCCTGAGTTATAGGGTGCGTACTAGAAGAGTTTGTGTGTCATGTTAGTGGGTGGCCATACGAACCGACTTCGATTGTACCGGTTCTCGTGTTCCGGTGCCGGAAGTGTCGTTCTCGTAAGGATGGCTTACGCAATCAAAGCACTGTTTTATTCTGTATGTTATGCATAAACAATCACTTGGTTTCTTTCAAAACTCGAAGAGAAAATTTTTGAATAGAATACCACAATATTATATGTACATGAGAAAGGCATCATTACACCACTAGGTGGATTAAAACAGGTTTTTATTATAATATCAGGTGTACAACTTTGCCTCCGCCGTTTTTTTTTTCAAAATTCAAAGCTTTATTGCGAAAATTTGCTTACAGATGTATTATTAAAAGTATTGTCCGTAGCTAGCGACAACTTTCTCCCATCTTTCCGGCAGTTTTCGGATCCCGACTCGAAAAAAAGGAGTCCTCTTTTAACGCTATCCATGAAGCAATCCATTTTTCCAACTCTTCGAAGGATTGAAAATATTGATCTGCCAGGCCGTGTGCCATCGAACGGAATAGGTGAAAGTCAGAAGGGGCGACATCTGGGGAATACGGCGGGTGGGGTAAGACTTCCCATTTCAGCTTTTCCAGGTACTTTTTGACCACTTTTGTGACATGAGGCCGAGCATTGTCATGTTGGAGGATGACTTTGTCATGTCGCTCTTGATATTGTGGCCGCTTTTCTTTTAGCGCGCGACTAAGGCGCATCAGTTGCGTTCGGTAGCGATCTCCTGTGATGGTTTCACCCGGTTTCAAGAGATCGTAGTAAAGCACACCGAGCTGATCCCACCAAATACAAATCGTAACCTTGGCGCCGTGAATATTCGGTTTTGCCTTCGACGAAGTAGCATGTCCGGGCTTGCCCCATGATTTTCTGCATTTAGGATTATCGTATTGAACCCACCTCTCATCACCGGTTACGATTCGATGTAAAAACCCCTTACGATTATGTCTTTGAAGCAGTTGCTCACATGCAAATAGACGGCACTCGATGTCCCTCAGTTTCAACTCGTACGGCACCCAGATTCCTTCTTTCTGAATCATGCTCAGGGCCTTGAGACGTTTTGAAATGGCTTGCTGACTCACTCCCAACAATTTGGCAAGCTCTTCCTGGGTTTGGCACGAATCTTCATCAAGCAATGCTTCTAGTTGTTCATCTTTGAAAGATTTTACTCTTCCACCACCATGTTTGTCTTCGACATAGAAATCACCATTTTTGAAACGTTGAAACCACTCCCGACACATTCTTTTACTCAGAGCAGCCTCACCATAAGTTTCTGAGAGCATTTGATGCGCTTCAGCTGAATTTTTTTTCGAATTGTAACAGAAAAGTAAAACTTGCCGCAAATGACGAGAATTGGGCACATAAACAGACATTTTCGAGCTTGAATAATACGAAAACAAGAACAACTGTCACTGAAACGGCGATGACAATTCGTTAAGCACTGTACACACTCACTTTAAAGGCATTATCATCTATGTATTTTGACCAGCCTCAGCCGGTACAGCCACCTATCGGAAAACGGCGGAAACAAAGTTGTACACCTGATATGGTACGTGGAATTTTCGAGATATGATTTTTTTAAATTTCGCGTTTACTAAAAAGAGCCTTTTTTCAACAGCCTATACTGTAAAATCTAATAGAGATACAAAAATTCGTCCAAGACATGAAATGTGCGGCTTTTCCTTAGCTTTCAAAAAAACGATTCCATAAAACAACCTTTATAGTATATTTATAAAAAAAAGTTAAAAATTAATTACCAAATAAAAATATTTCATTCTTGGGCCTAATTTTTTTTGTCTTTTTTTATTAAAAATGAAGCATTAGGGCTTTAACTCAATTTAGGCAAAGTTTCAGAGTGGAAAGATTAATACTTTCGAGACAGTGAATTTTTCAATAACGACCCGCACGCGCGGAGCGTACTGCAGCGCAACTCGCTCGAATACGGGCTTAACTTGTCAACACATGTCGTGCCACTTATCGAATCCTTACTTTGAAAGTTTATTGTTAGCAACGTTTCAGTTAAGATCACGGTGTAAAAATGAATTCAAAAATCAAAAACATTTGCGTCAAGTTTCTTCTTCCCTTCTTGAGAAATTCAATTTTTTGCAAACAAATGATGTTTAGTGTGCATCGTGTAGGCAGAAAGCTAGTGAAATTTGGACAAAGGATTTACGTCAGTATTAAAATAATGATAACATACAGTTTTGAAAAAGTTACGAATGATGCAATTTTCATATAAGTATTTACGGCTTTCTCAGTCCCAAATCACTAGACACTGGGACTGAGAAAGCCGTCAATTCTTATATAAACTCATCTTCCAGTCGTTACAACCATAATAGATTTCACTATTCAGCTGTGAGGGTAAATTCTGCTGATGCAATAGTGATCACAGATTCTGAATCCTCTGAGACTGATGACAACGATGACAATGTGTCTACGTTCAGCGATTAAACAGAAGTAATTGTTACATTTACTTACGATGTAACACTGCATTTCTCAAATTTTAAAATATCGATTGCCCCTTTAGAACGAATCATACGAATTGAAACAAAAATTTCATGCAGAATTTGCAACTAAATCCGGGAGAAGTAGAATTTTAACTGTTTTGCAAAAAACTAGAGTCAGCGACAGCCAGCGCATACGATGAACACATCAAGATATTTTGTTACGAAAGTACGGAATCTCGTGGGGAAAAAGAATTATTGGCGATTCAGGGAACAAAAAGTAAAAACTAATTTTTTTTATCAAACTTTTGATGTCTTTATATTAAAAATAATAAAAAAAAAATCTGTGAAAATCAAATTTTACAGAAAACAAAAAACAATTTTCTCCTGAAGTAATAACTAAAGTCAAACAATTTTACACTGTGAACACAAAAATCGAATTTCTCAAGAAGGGAAGAAGAAACTCGACGCAACGAATGTTTTTGATTTTTGAATTCATTTTTACAAAACTGAAACGTTGCTAACAATAAACTGTCAAAGTTAGGATTCGATCAGTGGCACGACATGTGTCGACAAGTTAAGTCCGTATTCGAGCGAGTTGCGCTGCGGTACGATCCGTGCGTGCGGGTCGTGATTGAAAAAATTCACTGCTCCGAAAGTATTAATCTTTCCACTCTGAAACTTTGCCAAAATTGAGTCAAAGCCCTAATGCTTCTTTGTTCAATAAATAAAAGTACGGGTGTGTAATGTCAGAGACATAACTGGATGTCGTGAATACGAATAAAACTGACACTCTTTCTTTATACTTTCGAGTATCAATTAGTTGATCGATTGTGTGAATTGTGCAAGCTTTCCTCTTTTTTACTACTAGAATTTGAAACGATACTCCTAAACTAAAGTACAGATTAGTTACATAAAAGATTCTGACACACAATTAAATATTACGGAATATCCAGTATAGTTCTTTATGATAAAATAATGGTGGTTCTGTAAGGAACCTTCCATTAATGGCTTCTAAGTCGGTACTATGCATTTTATATAGCAACTCATCAGAAAATTCTACTACAAACTATAAGTGTTCTAAATAAAAATATACAGAATTTTGATGGCAATTATTTCGTTTCGGATTTAAATATTTCAGTGAAAAAAGTTATCAAAATGTCGTGTACGAGATAAATTTCTGGCATTCAGAAGGGCCAAATTGTGTAATTCTCTAAGATATTAAAAACTGTTGCGAATTTTTCACAAAGCTAATCAAATTATCCTGAAAACTGGCTTTGTGACCTGAGCGTTTGAGGGTTTACACCACGCAAAAGGTCTACTTTCATTGCCTACTGCTTCTTCTGACGACCGAAGTCATCTGAGCGTTTCACACTTTATACTTGGTTTGTTCTTACTGATGTTGGTGGGAGAACCTCACCTCGACATCCAGTTCCGTCTATAGAAATAAGAGAAATGAACACTTTTTATTTAATGATTACCTTTTCTATTTGTTCAGTAGATCCTGATATGTGCCTGACTAACTCAAAACCGTCGTCCGGATGCGAAAAAGGCAAGCAAGCGTGATGAATTTTCCTCATTATTTCCAAAAGTTTTAGTTGTTTTTCAATTATTTTTAGGGGTTTTCACGCTGTTGAATATTTAATCACGGATTCATGTTCATATTTTCGATAGTTTGTAAAAAAAATATGGCAATAAATATTCGTGGTAAAGTTCTGCCCATTCTTGTACAGGGTAAATTTTGAAAAGGCGCCCCATAGTAAAGTAAGTCGTATTCAGGACAAAAAAACCGATTTGAAGAATTCTGGGATTGGGAACTGGATCTGAGCTCAAGAACTAGATTCAGAACTTAGAACAGACTCAGAATTCAGTTGGATTTTAGTGGACTACAATTTTGAAACTGAAATCAGTTCCGGAATCTTTTTTCCAGAATACAGTTTAGCAGGCAGGCTCTGAATTCTAAACCCATATTCCGGAACTAAGCTCTGAAACGTGAAGACGATTTCTCGCCACGACTACCAAAATGGGTTGCATAGAGTACAGTAAAACGTCGCATAAATCTTTGGGAGTATTATTATGATTCTAAAAAGAACCGAATAGAAGAATTCTGGAATAAGCAACTGGACCTGAGTTCAAGGACTAAATTTAGAACTAAGAGCAGACTCAGAGTTCAGTTGCAATTCTAGAACTACCATTTCAAAACTGAAATCAGTTTCGGAATATAGTGCCAGAATCTAGTTTCAGAATGCGAATGAGAGTTGCTACCTGGGCGTTTGAGGTTTTAACCACGCAGAAGGTGGACTTTCCGCCGCTGCTGTTTGATGATATCGCCCCTCGACGACCAGAAAGCAAATGATAAATCATTCTCACGACGTCTGCTTCCATCCAACACATAAGAAGAAATGATCGATTTTCGACCACGGTTCCCCTTTTATACGCATTCAGATGAAGATATGTGCCTGACTACCTCCAAATCGTCGTCCTTGCGCGAAAAAGCCAAGCAAAAGTAAAGAGTTTTCCGCGTTGTTTTCAAAGTTTTAGAAAATCGATTTTTTTGAGTTGTTTGAGGTTATCTCTTTCTGTTCAGTATATTATCCTAAATTCCTGATCATATTTTTGATGAAATAGTGAAAGAATTATGTTGCTGCCGTTAATACGAGTCAAGATATTCACGATTAAATTCTGCCCTTCTTCCATAAGGCTACTTTTGGAAAGGCACCCCATAGTAAAGTAAGTCGTATTCACGACAAAAAATAAAAAATAGGCCCAAATGGAAATATTTTTATTCGTTTATTAATTTATAACTTTTTTCTATAAATATAATATAAAGGTTGTTTTATGGAATCGCTTATTTGAAAGCTAAGGAAAAAATGCACATTTCATGTCTTGGAAGAATGTTTGTATCTTTATTAGATTTTACAGTATAGACTGTTGACAAAAGGCTCTTTTTTGTAAACGTGAAATTTAAAAAAAAAATCATATTTCGAAAATTCCACGTACTATATTGAAAAAAAAAATACGTGTCGAATAATTTCGAGTTCTTTATCGAAAATAATACAGTTAGATGAAAAAAAAATTTATGGGTGGCTGATTTTGCGTGGAATGCCCCATGTATATAATTACGTGATTTTTTTTGGACAAGGTCGATTGTTGAAATTTTTTCATTTTAAATTTCGTGCCAAATCATATTCGCAGTTGGTAACATTTTTTCAGATTTGAATGAAACTTTCGGGACATGTAGACTTTGTCACATCAATTGTCACATTGCATACTCTATTTTTCCAAAATTGTTCTAGACTGTCTCTTAAAACATCAACATCAACAAACCGGAAGTCGCCATCTTGGATTTAAGAACCACCTCAAACATCGTTTTCCGACATCTACTCGTTAATTCCGCTCCGAAGATACCCATATTGTTGGAGGTTTTAAACAATCTCAATAAACCGGAAGCCGCCATATTGGATTTTGAAACGAGCCCAAAGATAATTTTCTTGCACTTACTCTTCACATCCATTCCGAAAATAACCATATGATGCGCGGTTTCCAGATTAATTACACAAAACTTTTTTTACGAAGCAAATTCCAAATAACGTAAACTTTTTTTACGAACTCCCGATTAGTTCGTAAATGGAGGTTTCGGTGTACTGAAAAACGTCCCTACTGAGTCCTACACTGAAAAAATCTTCACTTTAAAAATTTTAAATCAATTTTAGGGGGACGGGTATAGCGTGATGGGTAAGTCGATCCCTTTCACGCAGCCTGCCTGGATTGGATTCCCAATCCCGCACATAGGGTCAGAAGGTTTTTTTGACCCGAAGAGGTGACTGACCTTAATATTAAAACCTGTATAATTGAAACTCAATAAAATCAATTTACAACAAAAGAATACTTTTTTTATAACAAAAAATGACTGTGTTTTTTTATCGAAAATAACTAAACTGAAAGTCAATATCATTCAAGAATTTAATAAGATTCATTAATATGAGAGGAGATTTCACAGAATACTGAATTTGCCCGATATTTGCAAAAAGTATCAGTAATGGAGAAGAGAAAAATTTTGTTGGAAACAGTTCTTTCCTAAGACAGCCGGACGGTTGGACGGGGATATAATAACCTACCTTAGGTCAAAGTTTCATTGAATACAAAAGTGATGTTTTTACCTTTTTTACATATAAAAAATAGGTATAGAAGTCGCTCAAACTTTAGAAAAAATTTCCGGGGCCCGGAGGGCCTAATGTCATATACCAATCGATTCAGCTCGAAGAACTGAGCAAATGTCCGTGTGTGTGTGTCTGTATGTGTGTTGTCAACAAAGAGGTCGAGATCTGAGAGATGGCTGAACCGATTTTGATCAAACTAGTCGCAAATGAAAGGTCTCCCCGTCACCTAAAACGCTATTGAATGGTTTTGAGATCGGATGTTTACTTTTTGAATTATACGAAGTTTTATGTCAATTTTTATTAGACAGTACCTGTCACAATCGACCTTGAAAACAGAATATGTTTTCAGACTTAGATTCCGCACGGTAATACCTATCCAACAAGCCATAGATTGTTGAAATCCGTCCATTTTTAAAGGAGATATTAAAATTTTTGTGTAAGTGACTTTTCCCTTTATTCCAGCAATAGGAGTTTTGAGCGCTGTGTGGCCAAGAATTGCTTGGGAGCAACGTAAATTTTTTATACTTTTACATACAATTGTTTCTAAGTACCAAAAAGACTGTGTACATCATATGTTTTCATGACGTTTTGCTTCGAACCGATTTTAGCACGGTTCGTTTTTGGCAACATAGTCAGGAATATATCTGACTTCGGCCATACCGATTTTCGAATTCCGGTTCGAGTATCGAATCGTTTTTCAAAGCTTAATCGTTTTTTTTAAAAAAAGCCAAATCGAATTTCAGAAACAAAAATTCAAATTGAAATAAACTTATAGTCCCATACAAAATTAATCAATTTTATCCAATTCTGACTTCCGATTCTGGAATTACAGGATAATTAATTCTCAAAATACAAACCGATATAGACGATGACAATACCGAAAAGTTTTGAAGTTGGACTCAAAACTATTGCAATTTATTCGTCATATGGCCATACGAATCGGTTTCTGTTATGCTGGTTCCTGAATACGGGCTCTGGAAGTACCTTAAATTACCGTAAACTCTAAAGTAGAACTTACTTCGACATATCATGGAATGTTTAATCGATTGTCCCACTTTTAGATTCAAATTTAATCCAATTTGCAGTTTCGACATTACAGAATAATGAGTGATTAAAATCTCAAATTGTCGCCTAAAACGACGGTGTTTAAAATAATGTCATGAAAACTGAAACACCGTAGAATATTCATGCAAAAAACGCATGGGGATTGATAAAAAAAGGTATCATCTCACTGCTAGGTGAATTAAGCACGTTTTTTTATGTTAATTGACTTTAAATTTTGAAAACCGATTATTTTTTCAGTGTAGAATTCGAATACACGAATTTCGAGCTTTATCACAAAATATCACTTTGCTCACCTTATTTTTCCAAAATTGATAGTCTTTTTAAAAATTACTTGAAAATTATATTAATTTTTTGCATTTAATTAGAGTAGAAAAATGTCAAATCCTAAAAATAAATGCTGTGCTGGTAATGTTCTCAAAATAAGTATAATTTTCGAAAATTACCAATCGAATTTTACACTGAAAAAAAAATCGATCTCAGAAATATGAAGTCAAATTACAAAAAAATGCCAACCTTCCGGATACTGTAAGATGGGTGTTTTGCGGGGAATAAACTTTTTCTTATTCAGTACTGACACTTTCTGGAAATATCGGGCAACTAGTAGAAGATGATTCGGAGAAAATTTCTGACAAATAGAGATTCATTGGAATCTTGGATGATTATGATTTTCAGTTTAGTTTAGTTTTTAATAAAAAGACACTGGAAAAATAAATAAACAAATAGTTTTGGTTCGGCATCAGGAGTCACCCTATTTTTACTCGATAAAATTGATGTAACTCGATCAAATGAAAAGCTGGAAAGGTGCTTTTTTCATCAAAGTAGCTCATCATAAAACTTCCAACAACTCTTATGGCACGACAAAATTATTTTAGAGTTCAATTAAGAATGTTAGATTTAAGATTTCAATCTAAGGAGCGCCGTATGAAACAACTTTTGTGAAGACGTCAAGTACAAAACACTGATATTTAATAGTGAAAATATTTTTGTCACGCTAATTTTCCGTTTTGGACCACTGTGCAATGGCTGTTTTTCTGAGATTGTTAGAAAAAGTTTTACAGCAAACTAAATAAATCGAAAAATTTAGGTTAGGTTAAAACTGCTGTTTGAGATTTCATTATTTGTTGGAATCTAAATATTGCAAAAACAAGCTTCAATACCTGAAAACTTTCCTAATAAATATTATTTCAATTATTTCTTGACGAACGAAATAAATTTATCTTTCTGATGAACTGATATGGTAACATATCGTACGAGTTTTTACTCATTCCATATTTTAATAATCACAATTTAACACAATCGATACGGTTCAAATGCAACGAAAACAGATGCGGTAAGATAAATCCACTGACGTCCACATCGGTTTGAGCTTTAATTTCTAGAAACTTCTTAGCAACACTATTTTCGGCTTCCCGTTAAAGTATGCTTCGATCTCAAAACGACGCATGCGAAGGCATGTGACCCACAGCTTTGAAATATCACGACCAGCCGGAACCTTTCCGTCAGCAACTCTCGTCACCTCGTCGCCAACAGTTTCCACTGCACAGTCATCATCACACCGAAAAGCACAAATAAAGTTTCTCAAACCCAGCTTTTCTAGTCACCCAACACGAGCCCGGGAGCCACTAAACAATGTTATAAAGTCCCCCAAAACACTGTGGTTAGCTGTGTGGGACCCCCGTTCACACAGACGGTGTCGTTCGGCAGCCTCACTGAATCAGCGTAAAATAGAGAAAGAGCGAGAGAGAGAGCGAGAGAGACAGTCAGGCATGCTGACTTCGGTTGGGTTTGCATCAAACCGCATCACCACCCGTCGCGGCCAACGTTTGGCATATGTGAGGTGAACATGCAGCGAGGTGAGATCGAGTCAGCCACGGAAAATGTAGGTCAAATCGTCGTCATCCCCCGCCCGGTGGAAGTAATCGCTCGGTCGTTGGCGCAGAAGACCTGCGCGAGGTTGCCAAAGGCGAGAGAAAGGAACACCCATCTCTAGGCAGTGACGGCAAAGGGGAGAACTAGGGAACTAACGAAGCTCGAAAAACAGTTAAGAGACCCATCGTAGGAGAGCTCTTATAGCGGTTCTTTGCACGAGATCACTCCCGAAGATTGTTGCTTGCGTTGATCCCAGCGCCGAGGTTGCAATGATTGATTGGCAATTGTGTTTAATTGCTCCATCTAGCGGCTAGCTGTGAACACAGAAGAAAAAAAAACGGCGATCAGCATCAATCAGAGCAACTTTTTATGGATTTAGCTTTTGCTTGACGATTGGCTACAAACCGAAGGCTACGCGAAGGCGTTCGAAACCGTCACCGTTCGTCCTACCGTCCCGGCAAAGGAATTTTTCCTTTTCAGTTCCTTATGAAGCATGAAAAAGTTTTTCTATTTGCGATATAAATATTCATGTGCGTTTTCTAATTATTTCTTGAATAGATTATCAATCATGTTACGGTTTTCGCACCAATAAAGCAGATAAACGCTTGCGAGTTCGGTTCCGTATTTCATGCTGAGTGCCCTCGATTTGAAATGCTTCCACCCCAATGATTGCTAATTATCATATATTTGGATTGAGTAGGAATTCATAAGTCACTAGTCTCTAATTGCCAAAAGAATCGTTGCTGGAGGGTGGTGAGTCGAAAACAGTCGACATGGATCGGTACATCTGGTCACCTTCCGGATTAGCAAGAAGCTCGGACGACGGGAGACGACGCAAAATTCAACAAACTCATCGGCTCGTAACTAATTTACCTACCTTTGGGGCAAAGAAAATATGCACGGTAAATTGAGGAAAATGTTTTAATATCATTACGTCGTCCCGATGGAGCGACTTGGCTACTCGTTGGTGGTGAGTGAGTAATGAAAGAGTCAAAAAAAATGTCTAGCTTTGCAGTTCTCAACAGCCATAATCCCGGGTCTAAATTGGGAAGTCATCAACCCCGTCAGTCAGTCAGTCAGTAAGTTTTTCCTGCCGTCAGCAGCAGCAGTCACGGGAACCTTTTAATTTCCGTAACTCAAAGTTGAAGACAAGCAAATGTAAAATGCTACTTGTGTTGCTGGAGTTGATGGTGGTTTTTTCATTCGCCTTCTATCTACTGAGGCGGTCCGAGACAAACCGTGAAACAGACCATAAACAAGTTTTTGTATCATTATTGAAGAAGGCGTTTTTTGTTTTGTTGTTGCTTTTGATGTTATTACTGTGGTGCATCTATGCAACAGTACAAATGCGTGTGTATGAAATGCCGTAATTACAGGAAGACCAGTGTTGTTCGATGAGTGATAGCTATTTAACAATTGCTTTTTGTTATCGTTCAATCATTCAAGTTTATTTACTCAATACGTACAGCAGGAATTCGGTACTTGTGTTTTTGAAAACAAATGGCTTAAATCAGTCCGGCAAAAACTCAAGCAAAATGGGACAACAAGAGACACCCACAACAATGATGCAATATGCCTCTTGATATGTGGATGTAGAAGAAAAGCAGATAAAAAAGACATTCTTTGCATCAGAAATCAATTGCATTTACATTAGTTACAATTAGAAACCAACAGTTTTTATCCTCCCAACGCCACATTTTGTTTAAATAATCGTTATAAATCTTTAAAGCAATATTTTAACTTGAAACATACTGTTAAATCGAAGGTGGGGCATAATGTTCGTAGAGTGACTGTGATGAGAAAATTCGTATATCAAAAAAATGACTTTATTTCTCTGAATCTTTATACTGTAAGTAAAAACATTAGCACTGCTAAAAGTTAATTACTAAGTAGCAATCGACTATTAGACGTTTTACACGGTTAAAAGGCGTGATTAGTCGAAACAAAACCTTACATAGAAAGCTGCCTGATGAAATTTTAAGTTTTTTTCTTATTTTTCAGATAACTGCCAAACTTGCATGGCAGAAAGATCTTACGAAAAGTTAGTGTTGGTGATAAAACTTCTGTTTAGAAGAGTCTTGAATACTTAAAAAAGGAAGGGTGGTGTTTTGGCCAGCCGGGACGCTTTATAATACTTTCATCTACTTTCGGCAACGGTATTGTCGTTATCGATTCGTATGATCCTCAACCAATATGATGCACAAACTGGATTAGTTTTGACCTCGGTCTAAAAGGTTTATTACCGTCTTTTGTTTCGTTGGTCTAACGACGGATTGAGATTTTATGCCCTCATTAACCTAAAACTCAGCAGCCGGATCTGATCCAGATGAAATTCGGAAGTTTCATATGACACCTTCAATTTGAACTTAATTTTGTGAAAATCTTTTCTGCAATCGCTGAGCAAAGTGAGTGAGTTCCTTTTGGTAGTGTAAGAGATTTTCGACTGTGGCAGACGAAATGCGAACACGAACTGTTAATATCCAGTACGTGAATTTGGGATTGGCATTCAGTGGCAGAAATTCAACTGAATAAAACTAACACTTCGATGTATATACAGTTCAGGTAACGGTAAATTTCACTCCTGGAAGTTGAACCGATTTTCACAAACTTAGATTCAAATGATAGGTCTTAAAATTAATGAAAATATTCTAGAACATATCATCGGGATTTCGGAATTAGAGTACAAAAAGTGAACAATTTTCAATTTCATGTGGTTTTTACCTTTTTTTATATATATAAAAAATAGGTATAGAATTCGCTCAAACTTAAGAAAAAGGGCCCCGAAGGGCCGAATGTAATATACCAATCGATTCAGCTCGACGAACTGAGCAAATGTCCGTCTGTGTGTGTGTGTGTGTGTGTGTGTGTGTATGTGTGTTGTCAACTAAGAGGTCGAGATCTCAGAGATGGCTGGACCGATTTTGATCAAACTAGTCGCAAATAAAAGGTCTCCGCGTCACCCTGAACGCTATTGAATGGTTTTGAGATCGGATGTTTACTTTTTGAGGTATACGAAGTTTTATGTCAAAATTTTCAGTTTTTTGACAGTATCTGTCACAATTGACCTTGAAAACAGAATATATTTTCAGACTTAGATTCCGCATGATAATGCCTATCCAACAAACCATAGATTGTTAAAATCCGTCCATTTTGAACGACGATATCGAAATTTTTGTGTAAGCGACTTTTTCCCCTATTCCAGCAGTAGGAGTTTTGAGCGCTGTCTGGCAAAGAAATGCTTGGGAGCAACATAAAACACGATTTTTTATACTATTACATACATTTGTTTCTAAGTACCCAAAAGACTGTGTACAGCATGATATTTTGCCTCAGAACGATTTTAGCACGGTTCGTTTTAGGCAACATAATCGTTCGAATATGCCATATGTAACCCAGATGATAGCAGAATTTTCCAGTTCAAAGCAATTCCATAATTATATCGATTTAAACTACTTACAGCAATAAATGCTGGAATAACATAACAACCAAATACCATTAGAACCAGTTCGTCGAGATCAGTAAATGCGTGTGTGACAAATAATTTCACTCAATTTTTTTCGGAGATAACTCAACCGTTTTCTACAAACTCAGATTTGTATGAAAAGTCGTATGCTCCCAAACAAGGTTCCTGAATTATGTTTGGATCCGACTTCTGGTTCCGGAACTACAGGATGATTTGTGAAACAGAATGAGAATAGTTTAATTCATTTTTCTCGTAGATGGCTGAAGTGACCTAAGATTCAAATGAAAGGTCTTAAGATCCTATAAAACAGCTTACTTTTTATTCAGATCCTACTTCCGATTTAGGGGATACAGGGTGATTATTATAAAAATGTCCATGTCACATAAATTAATCAGGTTTAACGGGTTTGCAGATTTGGATAGTCGATAACCAAATTAACTTATTTCATTTTTGGTTGTATTCAGTTTTAGATTCGGAAGGCTCCCAAAAATTTCATTCGCACTACGATTCCCCAAAGATGTCTACATTGATTTTCAAACATTTTGAGACAAATGTAAACTATTCAGCTACTCAGGTGAATTTGTCTGACTTCGGCTACACCGAATTTCGAATTCCGGTTCCAATATCGAATCGTTTCTCAAAGCTCAATCGTTTTCTCAAAAAAGCCAAATCGAATTTCAGAAACGAAAGTACAAATTAAAATAAATCCAATTTTATCCAATTCTGACTTCCGATTCTGGAATTGAAGGATGATGAATTTTTAAAATTCAAAGCGATATAGAAGATGACAATCCCGAAAAGCTTTGAAGCTGGACTCACAAAAATATTGCAATTTATTCGTCATATGGCCATACGAATCGGTTTGGGTTATGCTGGTTCCTGAATACCGGATCTGGAAGTACCTTAAATTACCATTAATTCTAAAGTGGAAATTACTTAGACATATCATGGAATTTTTAATCGATTGTTACACTTTTAGATTCAAAATGGATCCGATTCACAGTTTCGACATTACATAGTAATGAGTGATTCAAATCTCAAATTGCCACTTAAAACGATGGACATTAGGATAATGTAATGGAAACTGAAACATCGAAGAATATTCATGCAAAAAACACATGCGGATTGATAAAAAAAAGTATCATCTCACTACTAGGTGGATTAAGCACGTGTTTTCATAAACGGTGGCAAACACAAATACAAATCCCATGAAACTGACGGATAATTTTTTCTAGTTTGCAGAACATATAAATTTGTGGGCATATAAACTTGAATGAATGAAAGAGTTTATTTATACTCGGTTTTAACACTCCTAATACCAAGCCAAAAAAAAGGTTACGCGGAGCATGAAACCTGAAAAAAAGTTCTAACAGTAATTTTGAGCTATCATAGCTCAGCTGTTTCTTTACCAATTTCGATCAGATTTACACCCTTGGATTTTGTGAAGTTTGTAGATTATTTTAAGTATATCATTATTGATCGCCAAGCTTAGGAAAAACTAATGCAAATGTGATTTTTCCCGTTCCAAGTTTTTTTCAAGCCCCAAGTATGCCCTATCTGCATTCATACGACATCTGTATCGCGAATAGGATATTGAGAACATCAACTTTACCGAGTCATAACTTTGTTGTTAGTCAACCGAATTTCGAAATTTGTTCAACATTTGAATTGTATGAATTATGCAAGCATTCCCTTTTTTCACAATTTTCGCAAAAACAAAGAAGCCTTCACTTGATTTCGATTACTGTGAATTTCACACAGAGAAAAGTGCACAAATCTAATCAAACAGCTCTAGATTTGCACTAAACTGAGGATTTTTACCTTCGATTTGCGAGCAAGAAATCCTAATAGTTCTTTAGAAAACTTTTAGAGCAATTAGAACGGCTGATTTTGTGTGATGCTCTTCATTGTTGTTTTTTCCGTTGTGTTTTCACCAATGCAAACCACTGGCAGCTGTAACGTAAGCGGCAGCTGTCGGAAGCGAAACTAGCTTCGCAAGCGACTCACAATACATCTGCTCGCAGTGGCGATAGAATCCAAACTGATCCAATTTTTGTTAAGAGGTTTCTTTAAACGTGATTTCGTTTGTAGCTTTTTCACTAATGGGCGGTCCTAACGGCTATAAAAATAGCAGCATATAGAATTTTAGTTTCGATGATTTTATTTCGTATTTGCATTTCATTGAAATAAACTATCAGGATGCTGTACGGGATTCATTCCTGCCTTTCAGAAGGACCAAACTGTGGAACTCACTACGATATTAAGCACTGTTCGGAACATTTTTCTCGAACGATTTGTTGTACAGCAGCAGATATTTTGTTCTCTTCCCCAGAACGCGTTCTGATTGGCTGATGTTGACATGTGTCAAATGAGACAGGTTTTTCTATAGTGTATTATTGAAATACTTCAATGCTGTTGCTATACACGTTTAAGTTGAAAAATTTCGATTCTATTGGTAGTTAGATTATATAAATCCTTTTACAGATCACTGAGATATGAGCTTTAAAAATACGCGCCTTATGAATTATCCTCTTTGATGCTCGTTCAGAAAAGTTTAATTTTGAATTATGTGAGATTATGTTACACAACTGAAAATGTTTTTTATAAAATTGTGATCATATTTTCAATGGCATGTAGTAAAAATTATGTTGATTCGTTAGTTACAACAAGAGATATTCACGATCAAGAACATATCACTCTCTCAGAGGGTAAATTTTGAAAAGGCACCCCATAGTAAACCCGAGTAAAGTTTAACATCAAAATGAGAACAAATTGAAATCCTAATATCATATCGACTAATCAAATTTTCAATTAATTTCACATTATGTTATCGTTTTGCTGTTTAAAGGCAAAAGTTTTGTGAAACTCAAAAAATTGAAAATATTAAAATCAACATTCTAGTGAATCCATCGTTTTCGTTTTTAAATTTCACTACACCGGTGTAGCGAAAGCTGCCCTGAAACCGTTCGTTTTTACCAATTGCACTACACCAGTGCTACACTTTTTCTGCACCGATATCACTGGTGTAGCACTCATCAAAAGTTTGGTGTAGCTCTATGCAATGGAATCGTTCATTGTAGTCAATGGTTACTGTTTATGTTTTTGTCATTTTTGTTCGTTTATTCATGCCTCAGTGTAGCACTGCACCGGTGTAGTGCAAATTAAAAACGAAAACGCCATAAGCTAATTTCAAATGGCAACACAACAATACAAAGTTAAGTTTCAATGGAAGAATTATTCCTTCAGTCCTATGTTGCCTTTTACAAAAATGCTTTGACATCCTGCAGTTGACCGCAACCATAACCGCAAAGAAACGATTTTTCAACTTTTACGCAAATAATGCTCCTTCTTTTTAACCACGAGAATATTGATGTCAAGCCACACATCTGGGAGGCAGTAGATAAATTGGCGATTATCGGTACCATGTTTGTCTGAAGCAGGTCAAACTTAATAGTGGCTTTGGCATTCCCATCTCGCTGATCGTCTGCCGTAGAAGGAGCTTATTTCAGAATTTGATATGAGAAATATATTTGACGTCTTCGATTTCCTTCTAGATACGTTAAGTATCCGATCCTGTAACAATTTTTGCGTTCAGTTTGAAAAAAAGTTTCGATATATGTAATCATACGACGTCGCGAAGTTCATTCCAAAGTTTTTAGACCATTATTTTCAGTGCATCCAGAAATCGGGGACCTGGATGGCGATAATAATCTACTCGCCAAATCCGTTCTGAAAATACCCATAACTTTATATCCAACAGTATGGAAAAATTCATTGTTTACGAAGTTCGAACATCGAACATCGAATGTCTCAGATTTCAGAACCTAGAGCTAATTCTTAATGATACTTTAGTGGCTTAGAGGAGCCACCAAGAAAATATATGTTTAATTTGTATATTCCTAAGTAGTCCACAAACTGTGTCGAAGACAATCTTCAAAATAATTCTCATTCCTAGTTATAAATGCTTAAAACTTCATATACTCACTAACGCCAAATACTATGAGAAGTATTTTATTCATCATCTAATAGATCTTGGAACTTTAATACACTTTGCCAAAGAAACCGTCTAACTAAATCTTCATAATTTGGAGTCACAGGACTAATTCTGCATCAAATGATCGTAAATTTTAAGTACACACAAGAACTAAACATTTACTGAAGAGATTGTGGTTCTACCTGTGGTCAGAAGCGAGATAATCGTTCATTGTTCCAAACAGTCGAAAAAACAATAGATCTGGTATACCTTTTTGCCGGATTCCTAATTCACGTTCCCTGTGTTGTAGAAGACTTCACTGTAAAACGTTCGGTCTTCAGAGCATCTAAATTCGTTTTTCAAAGTGATTAAATGTGCGGTTTTTGTGAGATTAAGTAGATAACTCAATTTAATGTTATAATGTTTGAATACCACAGCTTTGGATATGAAAAGGACAAAGAGAACATTTTTATACTGTGCTCAATTAGCCACACTGCTATTCACGGTGGATACGGGATGGAAGCGACGCAACGAGTGTGCACTGACAGAAACTACCTGCATACAACTTTGTGAAACAACACTGCTTGTCATATAACCGAACATTTTCCGTCTCCTGACAGCTAGCACTTACAGTCCATAGCAGTCGCAAAAAGTTCGCATTCCAAATCACCTAAGTTCGAAACAGGGTTCTCTCCGCAGTAGTGTGGAGATTGCATAAAATCTTTTTTCTTGCTTGCGAGTAATATCGCCTAAATGTATACTACCCAGAACCTTTTATGGCTGTTCTATTTTTAGATTATGCTCGTGACGTGTCATTTCGAGAAAATCTACATCATATTAAGTTTTCAATGTGCTTTCACTGAGAGCAAAACTAGTTTTCAGTTTGATGTCACACAGCATTTTTTTTGCTTTCGATTTTGATCTTTTAACAGATCGGCTGAAAAGTTCGTATCGTTTCTATGAGAGGGCGCCACTAGAATTAAACCCATACCATTTTCGATTAGTACCAACCTTCAATTGACAGCTGTCTGATTATTAGTTTGTGAGATATTGCATTTTGAGTGAAGCTACTTTTGTTATTGTGAAAAAATGGAAAAAATGGAATTTCGTGTGTTGATGAAACACTACTTTTTGATGAAAAAAAGTGCCGCCGATACCAAAAAATGGCTTGATGAGTGTTATCCAGACTCTGCACC
Organism: Malaya genurostris; assembly: GCF_030247185.1. NCBI lineage: Eukaryota > Metazoa > Arthropoda > Insecta > Diptera > Culicidae > Malaya > Malaya genurostris. The sequence goes on from NC_080572.1 coordinate 192,814,993, forward strand.
AGGCGAAGCAACAATTCTTAAGTGGTTTGCAAAATTTCGTACTGGTCATATGAGCACCGAAGACGATGAACGCAGTGGACGTCCAAAAGAGGCTGTTACCGATGAAAACGTGAAAAAAATCCACAAAATGATTTTCAGTGACCGTAAAGTGAAGTTGATCGAGATAGCTGACGCCCTAAAGATATCAAAGGTACGTGTTGGACATATTATTCACGAACATTTGGATATGAGAGAGCTTTGTGCAAAATGGGTGCCGCGTGAGCTCACAATCGATCAAAAACAACAACAAAAAACCATGCTGAAATTGAACGAATTGGGCTTCGAATTGCTCCCTCATCCACCGTTTTCTCCAGATTTGGCCCCCAGTGACTTTTTCCTGTTCTCAGACCTCAAGAGAATGCTCGCTGGTAAAGAATTTAGAAGCAATGAAGAGGTAATCGCTGAAACTGAGGCCTATTTTGAGGCAAAGGACAAATCGTACTACAAAAATGGTATCGAAAAGTTGGAAGATCGCTATAATCGCTGTATCGCCTCTGATGGCAATTATGTTGAATAATAAAAACGAATTTTGGCAAAAAATGTGTGTTTCTATTAAACGATACGAACTTTTCAGCCGAACTGTTAACCGTTAAAACAATCAAAACGATAGCAAATGAAGTAATCTATATATACGAACAGCACAACATCAAATTGAGTTTTCTTTTTGATCTCACACTCTACTCGGGAAGTAAGTCGTATTCACTACAAAATTTCGATTTCGTGTTGCTTTTTCAAGATCGAAAATTTCCAAAACTTAACCGCTGGGCAGCACCCTTCCGATTTAGCTCCAATTTTGCATGAGGACTTCTTTCGATGTGCTTAAACTTTTCAGCACTAGTGCTTTACGAAATTAGAGGTGCTCCCAAAATATTGGCACCCTTATATGTATAGGAGCGGTAAAAATCAACGTGTTTTGTCGGTTACGTCACTTATACCATCATATCTCTGGAACCAAAAGTCACAGCCATTTGATCTTTGAACTTGATCAATGGCCCGATAGTAGCTTTCAAACGAGCCTAAGTTTGTTAAAATCGGTTCAACCATCTCCGAGAAAATTGAGCGGTAAAAATATCTTCGAAAAATGCACACACACAGACATTTTCCGGTCTCGTCGAACTGAGTCGAATGGTATATAACAGTATGGGTCTGCGAGGCTCCGTTCGAAAGTCGGTTTTTGCAGCAATTCTAATACCTTTCTATAGAGAAAGGCAAAAACATTTGGACCCATTAAAAGGGTTGATTTTGTAAAATGTTCCCCATCGTTGTCCACTTTTCGTTATATTTTGCTTCGAAGTAAACAATCAGCAGCAAGATGACGCAATCGATGTCTTTCGCAGGGAAACGGGCTCTGTGAACGTCTCGCAATTGATTCAATACTGAACTGAATACTAGATAGTGGAACTGGCACTGAGCTCTGGATCTGAACTAACCGGAATGATGCACTTGCTTTACTTCCTGCTCAGTCAACTGCGCAGGTTAGAATGAACGAAACATATCAAGTGTTATCCTTTTGAATCTACTTGAATATGAGAAAGGTGTCATGGTTTTCTTCTTTGATGCTCGTTGATAACAAACATTTCAGAAAACATTAAATTTGAATTATTTGTGATTATGTCATGGCATGTTATGGCTTTTGTGAAATAGCTTTCTTTTTGCTTTTGCGAAGTGGTTTTCTTACATCCACAGGGAGATTATATTTTGTCGTCGATAATCAAATTCACCCTAGGGCATAGTATTGATGTTGCTATCAGTTTCAAGATGGATATAAAAAATTGGAAAATAATGAGAAAGGGAAATTAGTCTCAAGAGATTGGACTGCAGCGAGTAACACAAGGAAAATTTTCGATTCAGTGTCGTGATTGTAAATGAAATTTGCATAATCGATTCAACCGAAACTCAAAGAAAACTTGTGGTCAGTTGGTCTTCGATCCGAGCAGCAACACTGTCCAGCCTTTAACGTAACTTTACCAATCAAGTTTCGATTCGGTTGGAATAACCATTGTCCGACAAAACTGTTTGTTTGTAACCCCCATCTTACCACATTTGCATTCGGAGTCTTCGTCGTCGTCGTCGTCGCCGTCGTCGGAATGCCCCTCTAGGGCAGCACTGGTTTGCGCTGCTTCGAACCCGTCATTGGCGCGAGATGAAGTTACAAAATAAACGATACCCATCGATCAGACCCAACGGACGAAAGCTTTGCTTTGTACGGTTGTGAAATCTCGAAACTGGGGAAAGCGAGTTTGGATGGCAAGAAACCTTCGGTCATTAGTGTTACGTGGCTATAAGCTGTAAAAGGGTGCGATCGAGATTGAGGTTCGGCTCGATTTGGATGCCATTATGGAATCAATAGTTCACAGAAAGGGTGTATGGATCTAGTTGAAAAAAAATTCAAGTTCAACAGCCTTTTGATTAACGACACTGAAGAAATGTTTTCGCTGAATTTGTCTTTTCCCTATAGTATGCGGGCAGTGATATGAAAAATACTTTACGTATGACGAAACAATTGCACCGCACTGAAACCGGTTCCACCAGACATGGCTGTGGTGTTTCTTCGGGGAGAGAAATCAGCTCTATCGTCCGATTATTCCCCTTCCAAGCGCGAACATTTGGAACCACCCCAACCGTACGGAGTGCATCCAACCGCCCGCCCACCGTGCCAGAGACTTGAGGAGTTGTGATAATTGCTGTTTTATTGCAATTAAGTTTTTGATTTCATTTGTTTGGCTCGTTTGCGAATGACGCTTGGACTCTTGCATGGCTGATGACGCCATGGAGCTTGGCAGCAGCTGCAGGTGAATGCGCTCGACCAGCAAACAAACCATTATTGGGAAGGTATTTACCATCGAAAGGAATTCTATAGAAAATAAAACTTATTATGACTGGTGTGTCGTGCGTTCGCGAGGTGAAAAAAAAGGGTGAAAGTTGTGCAAATAAAAACGGATGCTGGCCAGCGACGGAGTGAAAGAGTGTGCGACTGATTTTGTGTGTGTGTGTTTTTTTTCGGTTGACAGAGAAGAAACTGATCACACACTGCGAACAGGAAGACGAAGGGAATTTATTCGGTTTCGTTGACGTCGTCGTTAAGTCCGTGTTTTGATGTCGTGAAGAGTATCTACATTTCAGTAGGAATTGACTCTGTTCATTTGCATAGAAACAATTTAAATGCATTCTTTCGAAACTAATCTGGTTTTATTGTAAAAGCTGAAAACGAAAGAGGAAATCAACTGAAATAATGTGGAAGAGCGATTGACAAAAAAAAAGTATATATTTGTATAGTAGCATTTAAATATGAATAGACTCAATCGAAGACGAATGCCAAACCAAATTTTCACCTATCGTTTAGCACCTTTTCAGCGATGGAATGTCGTTTTTCTAGTTTCAGCGTTGTTCAATTTGTCCGATCGGATACGCGTGTGAAGGCTATTCAAAATAACATCAGTCTAAAATTGAACAAACTACGTGAAGGTATGGCAAGTTCTGCACCATGACGTCATGCGACTGTAGAAAAATGTAGGAAAGAAAAATTCTATCCATCCATTGGTTTCGCAGACAATTTGGCCCAGTTTCCTTCCCATTGACTCATCCCAAAACGTTTCGCACCTTTGTTCGATGTCGGCCCTTTGATGTATAAAAATTACACAACTCTCCCACAATTACTAGAAAGCTCGAGGGGGGTAAAGCGAGAGACTGTGGCGCGCCAAAAGCGTCGAACCCTGGTTTTTCTTCTCGCATACCGGTGGACGCTTTCGGCACACACGTTCCACATTCGAAGAGAATGAACGAGAAAAAACATTGACGATTTAATGAAGTATAACGCACGATTACCATTCGTTACGAACCAAATAGAGCTAATTTCGAATGTTTAAGTCATCGTTTTTCCTAGCAAAAAAAAAAAAAACTACAATATCGTCCAACGACTACTCTCGAGATAACACCGCTTTGGCATTTCGGAGCGATTGAACAGCAAATTAAACTTTCCATTCAATTTCCATCTCCGAACACGATTTTCATCTCAGATTGGGCCGAACGGCCGAAAACTTCTTCCGCTCTTGCTCTGCTGATTGATGCAAAAGTTGATGGAAGCTAGTTTTGCCTCATTCCGACATACGCTCTGATGGTTGCACAATTTATTCGAGAGTCAGCGTTCAGCGGTTGATGGATTGATGTGTGTGCCTACCCACACACACACATACACACACAGGCACACGTTATTGTTTTTCTTTCTGACGGCTTACTTTGGACGTTGGACGATGCTATTTAAATTGCTGGTAAATTCAAATTCGAATCTTTTTTTCCGAATGCCAATACGCCACACGCACCACACGAACGAAAACGCTGCCTGAAGTTCGATGACTTGCCACATCAGCCCCCCTCTCCCGCCGGCTGATCAGTCAACGAGTCGAGATTGACCAAATTATGCATTACGAATCGAAAAAGAAAACCCGATTTAAAAATCCGGCACAATGCCTTCGGGCCGGTGTGCAACCTTTTTTTTCGGTGAGTTGGGGGGTTGTTTGGTGCCTTGGTGCCGTATTCCGGGAAACGAATGCAGAATGAAAATAATGACGGTGTTAATCAAAATAACACGCACATTTTATCCAATCGGACAGTTGGTGGGTTTTTGGCACGTTACGCAACATGAACTTCAATGCAATTAGTGCTGCGTATCAGCTAGTAAATATTGAAGCACCGAAAAATTTCCACTGCCTCGTACGTGTGGAATTCGTTCAACAAAACTTGAAATGCCTAAAGGCTACTCTCAGTGACCGGGTTTTGCGTGACGCACGTGAATCACAGAGAGTGAGCGATGTAAGAAATACAACAAAATAAGAAAAAAGAAACAAGGTCTCTTTAACTAGTGTTTTGGTTATACATTCGACGGAAGCACATTTTTTATTTAATTTGTTAATAGAATTTAACAAAAAGTAATTCCAATCTGCAAACTTTACTTGTTCCGTGGAAATGCTCTGCCAATTGAGTCAACCTAAAGGTATGAGTTTAGTATTTCGTATAAAGACTGTCCCAGAAAGTATGGACGCAACCAAAAACCGCTGCCATTTCGCAATGGCTCAGAATCTGTCAATTTTTATGGTTGCGTCCTGCTGTTTACACTCTTCTCTAACCACTTGTGCAGTTGTTTATTCGTTTTCATTAGTTTGTTTCGAAATGCGTGGACTTACAGCAGAACAACGTCGAAAAGTTGTGTACAAATGGTGCACAGAACGCGGACTGTCACTGAGAAAGATAGTAATAATAGAAAGAGTAAGAGAAAAAGCCGTGCGAAATGCAATCAGGAAGTTCGGTGAAAATAACATCTTCGAGGATAAACCGAAAACGGGTTTGAAAAAAAGGTCCTGCTAACCCTCAGTATAAACGTATACTGAAGGCGTTCGAGCAAAAGAAGGAGGTTTCAGTTCGGGATGTGGGTGAAAAAGTGGGCACTTCGAAGTCAAATGTTCTTCGTGCTAAAGAACGTTTGAATCTTCGAACCTATAAGAAGCAGAAACAACCAAAACGTAGTCCGAAACAAGAAGCAGCGATCAGGCCGAGGGTTCGAAAGCTGTACAATACGAATCTTGCTGGAAATTTGAACTGCATAATCATGGACGACGAAACCTACGTGAAACTCGATTAAAAATCCTTGCCGGGACCACAATATTATACGGTACGAGAAGGGCAAGTGTTAAACCAGTCCGAGACATCGACTGAAGTCGAAAAATTTGGTAAGAAAGCTATGGTCTGGCAAACAATTTGTAGGTGCGGTAAGATTTCGAAACCCTTCATCACCATTGCTTCAATGAACAGCCACAAGGATTCTGTTGTCTTCTGGCCAGATCTTGCTTCTTGCCACTACTCAAAATAAACGGTAGAATGGTATACTACCAAAAATGTCACTTTCGTCCCAAAAAACATGAATCCACCAAATGGCCCACAACTTGGATCAATTGAGGAATTTTGGGCATTGACGAAGGCACATCTTAGGAAACATGTCTCGGCAGCCGAAACCATTCAACAGTTTGAAAAAGATTGGAAAAAAGTGTCAAAACTTGTCGCCAAGAAGTCTGTAGGGAATTCAATGAGGAACGTTCGCAAGAAGGTGCGCCAGCTAATCTACAATGGCTAAGTAGCAAATGTTGAGAATAATATTCTGTTGTTGTAGTCTAATATTATCAGTATATCGAATAAAATTTGAATATCTAACACTTGTGAATTATTTACAGCGAAATCAAAGTGCGTCCATGCTTTCTGGGACAGTCTTTATTGATGCGAAACAATGATGCATAGTAATTTTTTTACGAAATTCTGCTTTTCACTGTAGGTTTATGAGCTCCCATTCCATGCACGCCGAAGAAACTCAAACGTGTGCATGAGCGGTTATGTGTTTGTTATAGAATATAGAATGATACTTTTTTCTGCATTGGATGACTAAACTACAGGTTATGTCAATACAAATAATAATAGCAGTACAACATTAAATACAACAATCGTTTTCTAACTTTAAAATAATGATACGGTTTCACGGATATCCAACATAAGTTAACTTGAAGTATTATTAATATTATTATTATTATTATTATTATTATTATTATTATTATTATTATTATTATTATTATTATTATTATTATTATTATTATTATTATTATTATTATTATTATTATTATTATTATTATTATTATTATTATTATTATTATTATATTATTATTATTATTATTATTATTATTATTATTATTATTATTATTATTATTATTATTATTACTATTTTTTTTTGTTTTTTTTTGTTTGGGGAGTTTAACCGCAGTTGCGGTCATTCGTCCCATAAGCTATTTATTCAAGTGTCGATATGCATACATGTCATTTAATTCTATAGTAATTTCAATAAATTCGTTTTTCTAAGAAATATCACCAATTTTCGTTCTTCTTCCTCGTTGTTACTCAAAACGTCTCCAATGGTCGTCGCAAGGTTACATCTTTTCCGATGAGTTTCGTGTTTTCTGCAGTCTAATAGTATATGTCGAACCGTCAGTGGTTCATTACAGGTCCGGCAGTTGCTGCTGTCTCCGTTGAATAGGTGCTGATGTGTTAATCTGGTGTGCCCGATTCTCAGACTACTTAGCGCTCTTCTTTCTGTGGCAGGAAACCTGTCTGGCCACTTATTCGTTGTATTTTATATTGCTCTCAAAAAACTGGTACTACTTTGCCACTGGCGTTCCCATTGCAGATGAATATTTTGTTTACATGATCGCATTGCATCTTCTGCCGGAATCGAATCACATTCCGGTTCACCGCTGGACGATTTTGCTAACCTGTCTGCTGCTTCATTTCCAACTATTCCAGTATGTCCTGGGATCCAACAAAGCTCAACTAATTTGTCTTTCAACTCCTCTTCAATTTCTTAAATCCAGGCATGCCGCGATTGGCCTTTTTCAAGTGCTGATAGTACACTGGCAGAATCCTTGAAAATTTAGGGATTTTTGGTTTGCACAAAAAGTGCATATTTCGCCTTCGGCTCATCCGTGCTTGAAGCAGTTCAAATTGAATCGCTGTCTCCGCCTAAAGTTGATGTCAGAGTGAGCGCGGAACGCGGACCGAAGCGAAGCTATTCAACGCGATGTACTGTTTTCGCATCGTATTCATTCTGACAGGTTTGCTTTGATCAATGCGACGCGAAAACAGTACATCGCATTGAATCGCTTCGCTTCGGTCCGCGTTCCGCGCCCACTCTGACGCCAACCTAAGGGTGAAGCCAGAGAGAAAGCGACACGCGAAGCGATGCGAAACTTGACAGAGTGAGTGCGATGCGATCGGTCAGTAGTCGCTTCGGAACGCATCGAATTCACTCTGACATACTTGTCATTTTTCTGCTGAACTTGAGGGGACGGAGCTCTGCCTCACGACTCCGTGCGATCTGTCAAGTTTCCCATCGCTTCGCTTCGCGTCGCTTGTCGCTTTCTCTCTGGCTTCACCCTAACAGCTCAATTTGTACCGACGTCAGATAGGATATGGCACCTAGTGTAATATTCTTATAGGGTCACATAGATTATGTGAACTATGCGTCTGCTTAGCGATTCAAATTGAACTGTTGGGCAAGGATGGCTATTAACTTCAAACTGATTTAAGCAAAGATAAGCCGAAGCCAAAGATACCAAGACTGGTTTATCGGTCATCCATTATCTTGACTCTCTCAGTCATTGGAAAAATATTTCTAGCGTTTCCAATAAGCCACATATTCACTTTGATGAGGAATCCCGAAAATAATAAACGATATAGAAAAGTTTTCTCTTTCGTCTGGTGATAAAATTGGGAGCGGGTCATTGCGTCGAAAGCCATTTCGCCGAAAGTCGTTTCGCCGAATGCCATTTCGCCGAAAGTCATTTCGCCGAAAGGGTCATTTCGCCGAAAGTCATTTCGCCGAAAGTCATTTCGCCGAAAGGGTCATTTCGCCGAAAGGGTAATTTCGAATATATCAAATTATTTTTTGTGTTATTATTCCTCCTGTATAACTGATGTGGCGCAGCCACATAACCAAAGCCAAGATGGCTCGGTGGCATAAATCCGCCGAGGCGACGCCGGCTGAGTTGGCCGCCGACCCGCCGTCGGAAGCGGCGGCCTCTTGCATACAAACCTGTAATCGCCTCGTTTGCCCGGCCTACTCAAAGCTAGGTTTCTTTGCTTTAGTTAGGTCCGAACGAGCGGTAGCGAGGTCGGACAGCACACGAATAAAATCGATGTGGCGAAGCCGCATTAGATATTTTTTTATTTAGTAAACGGAAAATACCACATACATTTTCTTGGTAGATACCTATGGAATTGCTTTGATGATTAGTAGTCAACAAGTTTCATTGGGAACTCCGTTCTGAGGTTCATGAATCAATCTTTATTCAAGAAGTACAATTGTAGGTCAACAAAACGGGCGTTAACGTTATCATCTTTAATTTGTTTTTATTTTAAATCGATTCCCATTACGATTTTAAGACATTTGCAGGAATCGGCGAAATGGCTTTCGGCGAAATGACATTCGGCGAAATGACCCTTTCGGCGAAATTACTTTCGGCGAAATTACTTTCGGCGAAACGAATACTCCATTTCTCATTGCAAGCCTGCAATTTCTTTCAAAAGTGGAGAGGTGGCTGTTATCACGAAAAACGTGTGATATTTGATATTTCGAGAGAGCAACTGATTACGCTAATACCGAGTTTCGATTGACAGTGCAATGAATGAACAATTCTGTATAGAATTTTCATTACGACCTGAGCGCAAATGACAGATTCTTTTTGTTGAGTTCTCTTATGGTACTTTCAACAATCTTAAAGCTGACTATTTGCAGAGCTATTCTATAGAATGCAAACTAAAACTATCATCTGTTAATCTGCACTGAAGTAATTATAGAATAATATAGAGCTTTTCCGTAATATTTGTAAGAGAAAGTAAACAAAGAAGATCTGTCATTTTCATCTAGGTCGTAATGGAAATTCTATACCGAATTGTTCACTGCGTCAGTGAGTGAGTGTGAAGTTAGGCACAGTAGAATGATCGACTGTGTGTAGTCAATTTCAATTAAATGAAATGAAATTTTACGACGCGATTGCATTTTTTGTTGCACCACACACATACGCAAACAGACATTCTGTGATGTCGACAAACTGAGTCGAACGGTATAGGACACTCGTCCCGCCGGGCCTCGATAGACTTTCGATTAGTCGATTTTCATAGTGACTGCATTGCCATTCAATTCGAGAAAGGCAAAACAAAAGATCAATGCTTTTCGAGTAAACCGAGCTTAACAGGGTTACAATGTGTTACTTTTCGCTTTTCAGTTATTACCAATCACGATCATTTACAACGTGTTCCACCCAAAAATACCTTCCAGCGTGCCCTAGAAATTTATGTAAATTTCCAAATTAGGTGTAGACCCATCTTGTGCATGGTTCCGGAAGGCGAGACAACGAATTTTCGTCTGTCAAGCTGCACTGGGAGGTTCGCAGACAGGGCCCAGGTTTCAATCAAGCGATTGTAATGAGGAGAAAAGAGGTTTCACACCTTTGTCAGCCGTGTGCCGGAGTCAGTGCGGCGTCGGGAAATCGTTCGCGCCATGACGGTGGCTAAAACCGTCTACGCCATTCATTAGCGACCATTACTTCAGCTCCTGTTTTCCGTCAGGTTTACCACCAATTGTCTTGTTTGCATTGCATGCGTTTGTTGTTTTGGTGTCAATCGTAAATTTTTCTACCCCTCCGATGGGAACACTTTTTTCCAGCAAACGCACGTCTTCGGTTTGTGCTTGTTATTCACATTTTTTTTTTGTTTTTTGGATTTGAATTCGCACGCTTCGCCAGTGTTCACCGGGATGTTCGGAAAATGTGTGTTTTACTATATCGTGATTGGTGGGCACATCACGTTTCGTTGAACTGCCACTGAGTTGTTGAGTTGGTCGATTTTTTCCTCTTCACTGGAATCAAGATTAATGCACCGTGCAACTATGGTACGGCGGCTTCGAAGATTCGCATCAAAATGACTTGCTGAGCAGTGCACGTACACAATATATTTTATGTAGGTTTATGGATTGATTTGCTTTCTACTGAATGGTTATGGTGAATTTCAAATGCATTCCACTGAATAAATGATCGAACTTTACTGACACGGTTTTTCACTTCTCTCTGCTCGCCCTTCCAGGTTCACCGTGGAATATCAACATAATGTCCTCACCGGGGCTGACGGCTCTCGGTGAATCCACCCGGCTGGTACCGGCCAGTGTACCGGCGGTTTTTGAGGTACTGCCGCCTCCTGGAGCTTCAATCCGGGGCAGTGACTGCGTGGCGACCGTGCTTTCGCCCAGCAAGAGCAAAGTAAACGCGCGAGTCACCCATGAGGCGGCCAACGGTGCACTGCGAATCGAGTTCGTCCCCAACGAGGTCGGAACACACATCATCGAAGCATCGATCGGCGGAACAACCTTGGTCGGAGGGCCGTTGATTGCGAAAGTCTACGATTCAAGCCTGATTCAGGTGACGGATGTTAATGGGGGCGTGGTCGGACAGCCCTGCCAGTTTAGAGTGGATGCCAGCGCGGCAGGAGAAGGACAGCTGGAAATTTCCATCAACGAAGGTGAAGTTCCAAATCACGTTCAGGTCGTTGGTGGTGGAAGATGCCTGGTGTCATTCACACCCGAACAAGCGAAGCCCCACTTGATTGATATCAAATTCAACGGAGAAACTGTAATCGGATGCCCGTTTGTTTGTTCAGTAGCCGACACTAGTCGTGTTTTGCTCAACCTGTCCAATTTGGAGCTCATTCCTGTCAATCGACCGGCATCATTTCACATCACTGTTAGCGGAGGAGGGGCAGCCGAATTGGCGGTGAGCGTTCGTGGTCCGCAAGGAGAGCTTCCCGTCAGAGTGACCGGTGATATCCACGCGGGATTCACTGCCGAGTTTACTCCGAATCATGTGGGAGCTCATACGATTAATGTTGAGTACAATGGATATCCGGTTCAAGGAACACCTTTCGTAGCGAAATCGTACGATCCGACCAAGGTTGCCGTAGGATCCGTTTCCAAGGGAACCGTCGGTAGACCGGTACAATTCACGGTAGATGCCGGTGATGCCGGCGAAGGAAATCTGGAGATCACGATCTCCGCCAAAGGCCATAATATTCCGACCCAGGTGCATCCGCAAGGAAATGCCAAGTAAGTGGATGCTTAAAACTTATCTGTTATAACGTGTATCACAAAACGGTTTCATCAATCGCAGGTTCGCCGTGTCGTTCGTTCCCGCAGAGCCATGTGAGCACATTATTAATGTTTCGTTCAATAAAATGCTAGTGCCGGGCTGCCCGATAACGGTTATCATCAACGGTGGAACCACGGGACCTCAGGTTTCGCTTGGGGGGCCGGGTCCGCTACATTTACCGAATTCGCTAATCATCAACCACGCCGGAGGCCGACTGGAGGACATCGAAGTCAACGTCGAAGGTATTGTTTGATTTTTCTTTTCAAATTTCCAAAAGTTGTCGAAACAAAAAAACAACCAACACTTCTAGATAGAGTTTAACAGTTTCACTATTCGGCCATGTTACTTTCTTATTTCTATTCTATGTTGAGCACTTTTCTGGACTATCTTTGCTGCTAACTTGCAAGTGTAAATCAATATCCAAATTATTAGCTAGCACAGGTTAGGTGGAGCCAGTCACAAAACAAAACAAAAAACACCTTTTTGCTTATCAAAAGTTTGTGGTGGCACCTAGTTTTTTTTTTATTTTTGTATTATATGAGATCAAAGATTCCGGAAAGCAGAATGGAAAGATCAGTTCATGTAGACGACGTTGATTTGGTGAACAGTTCGGGTGAAGGTTCATTTGTAGTTACATTAAAGCTCTTCTTCTGCAGAGCATACAGATGGTTTTAAACAGATTCAATAGTGCCCTCTGCAGTCTATCATCAGAAGCACTGACTGCAAAATACAATTTAATTCTAAAACACTACAAGGGACTCAGTTCCACTGCAACTATCGGGCTGATCGGACGCAAGTTCGTGTTTCTCCAGTGGTGCGGTAAATTGTTTTATTCCGCTTTCAAGGTCATTTCGTATTCTATTGTCTGAATCAGTGCGGTCGAGTGATAGTTCGAATTAATCCGTCTTCAAGGTCAATTGTGAGTTGTGTAAAGAAGCACTGTGTGGTACCGTTAGCCAGCGCCCAGCTGGGCGCTGCTGCTATATTGTTAACAAATACATTGGACAGTGTATAGTGAAAAAACGTATAAGATTCCATTGTACAGTGCAGAAAGAGACTGCAAAAAAGTGCTTTTTCCTCTAGGAGGTTTTTTGCACTTTATTGATCAGGAATATCCACCGATTGCCTAGGACCGGGCCTTGTCTGCCGTTCACCCTTTGAGAGCTAAAGCTAAGTATTTTTGCCTTTTTCTTTTTTCCCCCTGTTCTTCAATACCACTACATTTGTCCTCCAATATTTACCCGCACGGACACATTTCCGTGCCATGACAGAAGGCACAGAATTGCCTGACCTCCCTCCAGATGACAAAATGGAATCATCTTATAGCCAAATATCTCGTATAAAAAATTATCCCGATGGACTTGCACTCCCGGCCGGACCGTATGCGGTTTACATCCGGACCAAAGCCAACGGTAAAAAATTGAATCTTCTAAGACTTTCTGAAGACCTGTCCTCGCGATACAATACCGTACAAAAAATTGAAAAAGTACGCCCGGACAAGCTTAGGGTCTTGTTAGCCAGTGCAAAACAGGCTAATGAGATCGTTCAAAATGAGCATTTCACGCGGGAGTATCGCGTATACGTACCAGCTCGCGAAGTCGAGATAGACGGCGTGATCACCGATCCGAGTCTGACTTGCGAGGACGTTCTTAAGCATGGGGCAGGCGGTTTCAAAAACCCCTTACTCAAGAACGTTAAGATACTGGACTGCAAGCAATTGCGTTCAGTATCGACCGCTGAGGATGGCACTAAGTCCTATATCCCATCAGACTCGTATCGGGTGACTTTCGTTGGCTCGGCTTTGCCTAACTACGTCCTCCTGGACCGAATTCGTTTACCTGTTCGCCTTTTTGTGCCGCGGGTCATGAACTGCACTAATTGCAAACAATTGGGACATACAGCATCCCATTGTTGCAATAAATCCCGGTGTATAAAGTGTGGAGGGAGTCATGCGGATAACTCCTGCAGTGGAGACAATGAAAAGTGTCTCTACTGTAAGGAGGGGCCGCATGACCTCTCTGATTGTCCCGCGTACAAATTGCGCCAGGATAAGATGAGGCGTTCACTTAAGCAACATTCAAAGCGTTCTTTTGCTGAAATGTTGAAGAGTGCTACGCCTCCAGTAAACCTGTACGCTTGTTTGGCAACTGACGAGAGCGAATATGATGACCCCCTCGAAGGTACATCTTCGGCTGTCCCTCTTAGCTCATCATACAGAAAGAGAAGAAATAAATCTTTTCAAAAGCTCCCTAGTAAGGGTTCGAAGATGTCCTCTGATGGGTCTCGAAAAATTACAACAACTGGTAGTGATGGCAAAAAACCAGAGAGAAAAGCTCCAGGCCTTGGAAAATTAAATTCCGAGCAAGAATTTCCATCACTTCCTGGGACTTCAAAACCCCCGAAAGTCCCTAAAGATCAGTCAGAAAATTTACCAAATACTGGGTTTGTTAAATTCTCTGATATTGTGGACTGGATCATGTCTACTTTCAATATTTCTGAACCTCTTAAAAGCCTGATAATGGCTTTTATTCCTACAGTTAAAACATTCTTGAAGCAGTTGACTGCAAAATGGCCCCTTCTTTCAGCGATCGTATCCTTCGATGGCTAAGACACCCACCGAGGTCACGGATACAATCACTGTTATACAGTGGAATTGTAGAAGTATCATCCCAAAAATAGATCCTTTCAAATTTCTAGTAAATAATCTGAAATGTGACGCATTTGCATTGTGCGAAACTTGGCTAACTTCTGAAATACCCTTAAACCTCCACGATTTTAACATTATTCGTCTGGATCGAGATGATTCCTATGGAGGAGTACTTTTGGGGATCAAAAAGTGCTATTCTTTCTATCGCATTAACCTCCCCTCGATACCAGGTATTGAAGTTGTCGCATGTCATGTTACAATCAAAGGCAAGGACCTTTGCATTGCTTCCATCTACATTCCCCCAAGAGCCTCGGTTGGGCATCGGCGGCTCAATGATATCATAGAGCTTCTTCCCGCACCGACGTTGGTTTTAGGAGACTTTAACTCACACGGTACGGGATGGGGATGTCTTCACGACGATAACAGATCAACTATGATCCATGATATCTGCGACAACTTCAATATGACAATCTTGAATACGGGAGAAATGACACGAATTCCTGCACCACCAGCAAGACCAAGTGCGCTAGACTTATCCCTTTGCTCGACATCGCTACGGTTGGATTGCACGTGGAAGGTAATCCCTGATCCCCACGGTAGCGATCATCTGCCTATCGTAATTTCAATCGCCACCGGATTAAGACCATCGGAAACAATCAATGTTTCGTATGACCTCACACGAAACATTGATTGGAAATGCTACGCAAACTTGATATCTGAGAATCTAGAAACAACACAAGAACTTCCTCCGGAGGAAGAGTACACGTTTTTGGCTGGCTTGATTCTCGACACCGCGACTCAAGCTCAGACGAAACGTGTACCCGGCGCGAAAACTAACATCCGTCCCCCCAACCCGTGGTGGGACAAAGAGTGCTCAGAATTAAACGCGGAGAGAACTTCATCATTTGTCGAGTTTAGGAAAAACGGAACACCTGATAATTTTAGAAACTACGCGGCATTAGACGCTAAAATGAAAAGCTTGATTAAAGCGAAGAAAAGCGGTTATTGGCGTCGATTCGTAGACGGATTATCGAGAGAAACATCAATGAGCACTCTTTGGAACACAGCCCGACGAATGCGCAACAAAAACACCACAAACGAAAGCGAGGAATATTCTAACCGCTGGATATTCGATTTCGCTAAAAAAGTATGTCCTGACTCTGTTCCGGAACAGACAATCATGCGCGTCGCTTCATCAAACAGAAACGAAACACCTTTTTCGATGGTCGAGTTCTCACTTGCGCTTTTATCGTGTAACAATAAATCTCCGGGGTTAGACAAAATCAAATTCAACTTGTTGAAAAATTTGCCTGACTCTGCCAAAAGGCGCTTATTGAATTTATTCAACAGGCTTCTTGAGGATAATATTGTCCCACATGACTGGAGACAAGTAAGAGTTATTGCCATTCAAAAACCAGGGAAACCAGCCTCCGATCACAATTCGTATCGGCCGATTGCTATGCTTTCCTGTATCCGGAAATTGTTCGAAAAAATGATTCTGTTTCGTCTAGACAATTGGGTCGAGACTAATGGCTTACTTTCAGATACACAATTTGGTTTCCGCAGGGGTAAAGGAACGAACGATTGTCTTGCGTTGCTCTCAACCGAAATTCAAATGGCATTTGCTCGTAAAGAACAAATGGCGTCAGTTTTCCTAGACATCAAGGGGCTTTTGATTCAGTTTCCATAAACATCCTATCTGAGAAGTTGCATCAGCATGGTCTTTCACCAATTTTGAATAACTTTTTGTATAATCTGTTGTCCGAGAAATACATGTATTTCGCGCATGGTGATTTGTCGACAATACGATTCAGTTACATGGGTCTTCCTCAGGGCTCATGCTTAAGCCCCCTTTTATACAACTTTTACGTGAACAACATTGATGAATGTATCAACACATCTTGCACGCTAAGACAACTTGCCGACGACAGCGTTGTGTCTATTATAGGACCCAAAGCTGCCGATCTCCAAGGACCATTGCAAGATACCCTCGACAACTTGTCGACATGGGCTCTTCAAATGGGTATCGAGTTCTCCACGGAGAAAACTGAGCTGGTTGTATTTTCAAGGAAGCGAGAACCAGCACAATTACAGCTTCAACTAGGGGGTGAAACCATAGCTCAGGTCTTCACATTTAAATATCTCGGGGTCTGGTTCGACTCCAAAGGCACCTGGGGATGTCACATTAGGTATCTGAAACAAAAATGCCAACAGAGAATCAATTTTCTTCGTACAATAACCGGATCATGGTGGGGTGCCCACCCAGGAGACCTGATCAGGTTATACCAAACAACGATATTGTCCGTGATGGAATACGGATGCTTTTGCTTCCGATCCGCGGCGAACACTCATTTCATCAAGCTGGAAAGAATTCAGTATCGTTGTTTGCGTATTGCCTTAGGTTGCATGCAGTCGACTCATACGATGAGTCTCGAAGTGCTCGCGGGCGTCTTACCGTTGAAAAACCGATTCTGGGATCTCTCATATCGATTGCTAATCCGATGCGACATCTTGAATCCGATGGTGATTGAAAACTTCGAAAGGCTTGTCGAGCTCAATTCTCAGACCCGTTTTATGTCCTTGTATTTTGATTACATGGCTCAGAATATTAATCCTTCTTCGTTTGTTTCCAATCGTGCTCATTTCTTGGATACTTCTGATTCTACTGTGTTTTTCGACACATCCATGAGAGAAGAAATTCGTGGAATCCCGGATCACGTGCGCCCTCAAGTGGCCCCAAATATTTTTTATAATAAATTTAGAACAGTCAACTGTGAAAAGGTGTTTTACACTGACGGTTCAAACATCAACAGGTCCACAGGCATCGGCATCTTCAATCAAAACATCACCGCTTCTCACAAACTCAATGATCCGGCTTCAGTTTACGTCGCAGAATTAGCTGCTATTCAGTACACCCTTGAGATCATTGAAACCTTGCCCAAAGACCATTACTACATTGTCACGGACAGTCTAAGCTCAATAGAAGCTCTCCGGGCAATGAAGCCAGGAAAGTATCCCCCATATTTCCTGGGGAAAATACGGGAACACTTGCGAACTTTATCTGAACGGTCTTATTTAATATCGTTAGTCTGGGTCCCTTCGCATTGTTCCATTCCAGGCAATGAAAAGGCAGACTCATTGGCTAAGGTGGGCGCATTAGAAGATGATATTTATGAAAGACCAATCTGCTTCAATGAATTTTTCAGTATCTCTCGTCAGAAAACTCTCGAAAGTTGGAGCAATGGCGAACTGGGACGATGGCTACATTCCATTATCCCTAGGGTATCGACGAAACCTTGGTTCAGGGGGATGAACGTGAGTCGCGATTTCATTCGTGTTATGTCGCGGCTCATGTCAAATCACTACACTTTCAACGCACATCTCCGGCGTGTTGGGCTTGCGGAGAGCGGTCTCTGCACCTGTGGCGACGGTTATCAGGACATCGAGCATGTCGTGTGGTCGTGCGTAGAGTATCGTGACGCCAGGTCGAAGCTACTGGAATCTCTTAGGGCCCGAGGTAGACCGCCTGAGGTTCCGGTTCGGGATGTGTTGGCGAGTCGGGATAGTTTATATATGCTTCTCATATACCAGTACCTTAAACACATTGATATACAAGTGTAATGTGTTATCCCTCGCTCAGAAAGTATAAACTCCACCTACAGCTTCGACACTAACATCCGCCCGATTCTCTCGATCCCCGTCCCTGTCCACCATCTTCATTGGAACTAACAAGATCTTTTTTTGTCACTAACTTTTTCGTTACCCCTTCCCTGTCTCTTCACCATCTCGATGGCAACTAATTAGATCTTTATCGTTTTCAAACATTTTGTTCCCACATCCCCTTTTTACCCCGTTTCCACAATATTTACTTTTTTTTTCATTCTCTTCCGTAACATCACCATCATCGTCCACGGAAGGCCGCCCCAGTCGAAAACCAGCACGCGGGCCACCCGCCGGGCCTTCGTAGCCTGGGGGTGTTTCCCGCGGACCCACACGGACCGAATGATGCGGCCAACATGGATCTTCGCCAACGGCATATGGAAGACCCTCATGCAATATTCAATTCACCGGCCACTACCGATCGCTTCTCGAGAATCCGCTACCGCTACATTACATAATGATACTATTCTAGTTTTAAGTTAGTCGTAATTAAGATTAGTAAATACCCTTGGCATCTTAGAGCTTAAGCAGTGTGCCTTAAAATTATATTATAATATTGAATAAAAAAAACTACAAGGGACAGTTCAACGGGTTAGTTCGAACTGATGATGATATTGCAGAAATCATTGCCAAAATTTGTTTTGAATATTTTGGAAGTGCGATTTCAAAATACGGCCAGTAAAACAGTACAACCAGTGGTCAGGTTTTGAACATCTACAGCTAAACCTATTTTTAACAGATATTTTATTGTATCACTACTACTTTTTGGAGCTATTTCCTGCTTTTGTTTCTTGAACGTGAACACGCACATTGAAAATCATTGCCTTTCGGGCGAGACGAACGGCGCATAAAATAAATCCGTCAAAGGGTAAAATGGTTATAAGTACAGTAATCTTCTCGGCAACACTGCACGGAGAGCGATTCAGTCAGCTCGATACCAATTTTTCGCAAGATTCTTGTTTGTTGTAAAAGCTCCCCATAAATGCGAACACATTCATTGAAGAGCGGAGTTCTCAAGAAAACCTTTAATTTAGTATACGTTATGTCTGTTTGGAGAACACTATGGTAATGGCAGTGGCGTACCTAGGAAAATTTGAGCCAAAGGGAAAACATGATTTGCCGTTGGTTTACCGAGCAAAAAAATTGAAGTTTCCCTAACTTTATCTCTGGAGGGATTGACTTGCTGAACAGAAAAAAGATCCGAAGGGTTGTTTTGCGACCCCTCAAGAAACTACAAGGATCAATTTTCTTTGCGTTTCGCCTTCGGCTCGTCAGTGCTTAAAGCAGTTCAAGTAGAGCTGCCATCTCCGCCTAGAAGTCCAACTTAAACCGCTAAGCATACTAGGATCAGCCCCATGGGGTTGTTCGAGCCATTGATGTGGAACAAGGCAACCAAAATTTCTAATGATCTACAATCAAAAAGTTCAATCAATCGTCACAGTTTTGAATCCGCAATTGCACGAGAGTCAGCTTTTATTGATCTTGATAAAGAACCAACACCGAACAACGTTTGTCTTGATTTGTATTTATTTCAGAGCCGACGAAATTACACCAATATCCCAAATGTATGCAATTATATATTTATACATACTTGCGATTTAGATATTTAAGTTTCTCTTCGCCAAGCTTGTGTTCAAGTTTTGTATGCAAGCAGTTATTTTAATAGCGTTACGTTTATATACCATTCTGCTATTTTGGTTGAAGACAAAAACTTTTTCTCATTATCAATCGAGTTCATCTTATATAAATTAGAAATTAATCTTAAGGTCTGAGGACAGAGGGCCAC
The DNA here is from genome assembly GCF_030247185.1 of Malaya genurostris. Lineage (NCBI taxonomy): Eukaryota > Metazoa > Arthropoda > Insecta > Diptera > Culicidae > Malaya > Malaya genurostris. Next base: position 192,834,851 of record NC_080572.1, read on the forward strand.
GTGAGTTTTATAGCTCGCTCAATTCCCTTTGCGCATCGTATTTCTCTTGTACTCTCTCGTATATAGGCAAACTGTACCGGGTTGCCAGCATACATTTTATTATTTTGATGAGAAGTTTTATCACATTAATCTATCGTATGGGTTGGACATTACATGGATTCCAATGAACAATGAAAAAATATTCAATTTTCACAAAGATTGAATGTCTGTGTGTTTGGTAGGCTTGTCGAGCCGATATTATTTCAATCTCCTTTTTCAGAATGCTATCAGGAAACCAAAGCGGAAAAAAATGGCGGATGCATTGAAACTGACTTTGTTTCACAGAAAAATACAAAACTTTATTATTATCGCGATAACATAGATGTACTAATCGCATCTAAACTAAATTATCTAGACTTTGTCACGGTAGATTTATGATACAAGCCTTCAAAGCCGAGATATTCGATGAACAAGTAGAGGTATGCATTTCCGAGCGTTCCAATTTTCAGCAGTTCTTCAGTCAGAAAACAATACAACACGACCGCTAAACTCAATGAATCATTCTGAAAATTTCACAGAATATACTCAACCAAATTTCGAAGACATTGTGGGTTTTTCTATATTCTGCACCGATTCCAAGAAAATTTAATTTGAAACGTGAAAATAGCAAAAAACCTACCACTTTACGGTACTGTCCTCAGCCCTTAAGCACTCAAAATTTATCCTGGGGTAGTTGTCTATTTCTCAGTCGAAACGACATAACATGGAATTTCATCCGAACTTGCATGACACAAGATCAGAGCATACCAATTAAAGCTTCGAATCGTTTTATGGCACTTTTTGTCTTGATGTCTAGCAACAACCTACCTCTAGCATGCTACGCGTGGGACTGAAACGTTGAGTATAATTTCGCTTATATTTATAGATTCGCGTGCTTCCAACAGCTTCGCTTTTGCATCGATTGACCAATCAGAGCGATGCTTTCCTTTCGATATATCACTTACTCCTTCAAAACCGTCGTTTATGGCAGGGAAATCCGGTATGCCAAAGATTTTTGACAGACAAACAGGACACTGCTCGCTACTAATAAAAATTTTGTTCATATATAATTGAAAATACGTTGCTTGATACATTCAAATCAAAACTAGACATTTTTCCAATCAAATGATGAAATAATATCAATAATTGATGCAAAATAGACTGAGTTGTAAGTGTTTAAAACCTGACCACGTTTCTACGTGTAGTTTTCCTTGAGTTTCTAATTTGCACCCCTATATAGAAAATAAAGATGTGTTCCACATCAAAAACTTTGCGCCCAAGGCGACAATGAACATTGATTTGAATCATGATTTTTGAAAATCGGTTTAACCGAGAATTCCGTTTTCAGACCCTAACTTCACTATTGTCGGTGCTTTCGAAAATGGAAACCTAGGATTAGTAGTCCTAAAATAAGTTTTCATATCCACTAACCAACGATATCTGTCAAAAATATGAATTTATCAGTCATTTTTATAAAAATTTACACCTCGTTTCGCAATACGTTTTAAAAGAAAAACCATGAAACTAAAATTTGTTCACTTACCGCGCTGTAATGCCGGAGCTCGAAGTTGATTCTGGATCAACATTTTCGGAACTGTTAACAAAATTTCAAGACCTTCTATTTACATCTTAGATTGTGTAAATTGGTTAAGTAGATTTCAAGATAATTGAGTGCACATTTTCTCAAAGATTTGCACACCATACCTTGTAATTCCGGAACCGGAAGTCGGACAAGGATGAAATTCAATAGCAAACTATGGGACCACAAGACCTTTTGTTTGATTCTAGGTTTGTGAAAATCGGTTCAGCCGTATCTGAAAAAAATGATTGACAATTTTTTTTGGTGCATATCACCATGTAATTCCGGAACCGGAAGTCGGATTGGGATAACATTCAATAGCAGTACATGGAATCAGAAGACGTTTTATTTGAATTTATATATGAGAAAGGCAAAACAAAAACGTAGTCCTGTGTTGAGGAGCGGTTGGGTAATGTCAGAGCCATAACCGGACTGACGTGAATACAATTGAAACTGATAGGATTCAATAATTTAATTATGTTTGCTGTTTAAAATAACTTCTAAGTCTTTCACAGACAGTTCACGTTTAAGAACGTTTTGCGAGAAATTGTAGTCAGCGCTTTCGCTTTGTAGATTGTTATTGAGCGCTTTCGAGAGAAATATATAACGACACATCTAGAGGCATTCAGTACTATCCTGTTGACATGACACCATTTTACGAAAGCATCCAGTTGAGCTTGCAGAAAGCATGCGTCATCCTGACCATTTATTTGATGATATAGTTTGAAATTTACAGCGAATGATAGCTTGAAACATTTTACAGTAAAGTTGAGATCGTTTAGATAGAGTAAAAATATGAACGGCCCTAAATTATTTCCTTGAGGCACTCCAGAACTAACAACAAATGGTGTTGTTATCCTGTGTCCTTTTTTCACAGACATCTCACGACCAGTTAGATATGACTGCATCCATTCCAGTAGAGCACCGTTGAAGCAGACCCTGTCAGCTTGGAGCGATCTCAATCTTCAGTTCAGCAACACCATCGCACGGCGTCTCATTCAACATGTCATGTCAATTGTATGGGTGCGCAGTGCTGCTATTTTGGCGCGTGCGAATTTGACATTTCTCTCCCCTACTTCTATGTACGTGAATCGATGCGGACTCGCCTGAGGGCGCCATGGTCGCAAAAAAGGGTGTTGCCAAAGATTTGTTCGGGAAATGAGAGAGCTGGATATCTTGTTAATATGATGTCATTGGTTAAAGCCAAGTCTGTCAAGTTTGGCTATTGCTATTTGATGGTGTGTTTTATCAAACGCTGCCGTGAAATCAGTGTAAATTGCGTCGACCTGTAGGCGTGATTGTAGGGCATAAATCCGTGTAGCGTTTCAGATATGTAGTAGTTGCAATTGTGGGTTAAAAAGTCAAAAACATTTTTTCAAATAACTTTTAGACAGCGCAAAGTGAAGCTATTCCGCAGTAATTAGTTATGTGGAAGTCCGAAAAGAGTTGGAATTTCATATGTTTTTTGTTGAATTCTACCAACAGGCTTCACATCCGATTCTTAGTGTACAGAATTGCGTGACTAGTGCTTCGATCGATATTGACTTCAAGAATCCTCACAACTGTAGGGAATTCTTTTTCGACATGTTGGCAACACTGCCGCGTATTCTGACCTCAAACCGAAATGAATCCATGGTTAGTGAGTTTAAAGTTCTTGACGCAGTAGCATCTCTCGCGAAAAATGTCGATCTCCCGCGAAGTGCGACATTCCCTGCCATCATTCGCTAATTCGTTGCGAAGAGAAAAACTTCGATTGAAATTTATAACTGTTTACAGTAACATAGGAGGGTCAAGCTGACGTACCTGCTCGCTGTATGATAATGACAGACTACACATGGCCAGCTCCACGAAGAAACTGGTGGTAGCTTATATTTAAAAACTTAGTGGAGCGAAATTAAGCGCAATAATTAGCTCAACAAATCTTAGGACGACGATTTTCTCTTAAAACTGTTCACAGAATAGTTAGAATAGAGAAGGTGATTTTTTGAGAGCCACCCTACTTTTCCAATGTACAATAATTTTAAAAATCCAATTAAGAAAGTTAGAATTTAGATTTAAATCTAAACTTGGACCATCCTAATGATCTTTCACTTCAAAAGATGCGCCAGTTTAATACAAACAACTTGTGTGAAGACACCAACTACAAAAAATAACATTTTAAAGCAAAAATATTGTTGTCTCGATAGTTTCCCGTTTCGGATCACTGTACAATGGAAAGTTTTTTAAAACATATATTATATGGTGTTGGCTTAGCGGAAAGTGATGATGCGCGAGTGAGCAAATTCCACACGGATTTCTCATGCCAAAATGAAAAATTATTCACGCATACTGACTTCTCACCAAAATAATTAACGCGATCGCACTTTGGAAGTGTGTTTAGACATGTTGATGTGGAATTGAATGAATTTCCGGGCGTAGCCTTTTCAAGATATTGCGCCGGCTCATAAAATAATTAAGAACATGGTTAAAATCAACGATCAGGGCTCGAAATACTTCCCCATCCGTTTTATTTGCATGATTGAACTTGGAAGATCTGAACCTCAGAGGATAACCGTCAATAAAAAGACTAGCTCGGTTGAGGTTATCATTGACATAGGGGAGGGGCATTTTGCAGACGCTCTGTACTTACTGTACTTTTCACTCAACCTAGTACTAATTTTTGATTTACTGTGTTTTACAAGAACTGGTGATTTCAACAACAAAAAAACAGTTCCGCTGAATGAGGTTATTTTGCCGGAAGACAATTCGCTGAGTTATTGTTAATTAAATACATAATAGGGCACTTAATTGAAGGTTTGTTTACAAATTTCCTATAAGACCTGTAGATCGCAGGATCGTCGGTGAATCGACCTTCGTGAGAAAATAGCCCTTACCGAAATCGTTGCTACTCGTTTGGCTAGAATTAACAAAATATAGATCAGTCGGTGTTGCACAATCGTTCGCACCGCACGCGTATAGCTCTTGGCTATACGGAATTTTTTTCTGGCTACCTAGAGTTTCATTGATTCAAGGCTTCAGTCTTTTTCAAGGCTACCTGAATCACTAACTAAGTGACTAAGTGATACAAAGAGTGATATTAGAGTGACTAAGTGATACAAAGAGTGATATTAGAGTGACTAAGAAATTAATCAGCCTTTTTTAAGGCTAGCAATTCAAAGAACTATTATTCAAACTTCAAAATTCCATTCATTTCAAAAATGCCTGCGTCCAACCGGAAAGGCAACAAGCCTAAGGCTAAAAATAATTCAATACGGAATAAATCACAATCCGTTATTCAACATTTTTCTAATAACATTCACGATATTATAGAATCTGAATGTAAAAATAAAAGACAACGGACGGATTTCCCTTCCGCTGATCCTATGCCGTCTAACAATATTTACGAGATTCTTCCTGAATCCGATTGTAGCGACATAGAAGAAAATTCTTCAAAAATTCCCAAAATGGACGCTTGTCGTTCTGGGAAGGAACATCAATCTATGCCACCAGTGACGGTGATGATTTCCGACTTCAAAGCATTCCGTACTGAGCATTCTACTTTTCTCCCGGAAGTAAAAGTCTCATTTCAAATCGGACGAAGAGGAGAATGTCGAGTTTTGGTGGATGGATTGGAAGATTACGAACGTCTTATTCGATATTTGTCCGAGAAACTTCATAAATTTTATTCATATGATATAAAATCAGACAGACCCTTCAAGGCTGTCTTGAAAGGCTTATCAAATGATCAAAGTATTGATGAAATTAAAAATAAACTAAAAGAATTGCTTGGTTTTGCCCCTTCCCAAGTAATACTTAAGAAAAAAGAGCGAATGATACTTCTAAACCACGCTCTGGAATTTCCCATGAACTTTACCTAATACAATTCAATCGACGTGATGTAAACAATTTGAAAACTTTAGAAAAAGTACGTTTCATTTCTCACATTAAAATTCATTGGGAACATTATAAACGGCATAATCGTATTGCAAACTTAACGCAATGTCGTCGTTGCCAAGGCTTCGGTCATGGAACCAAAAAATATACGGTGTTTGAATTGTGGTAAATCGCATTCGAAAGACGTTTGTCCAATGAATAAAACCACTGATAAATTTTCATGTTCAAATTGCAATGGAAATCATAAATCCAATTATTTGAAATGTCCTGTCAGGGAAAAAATTTTAAACGCTCGTTCGCTTCGACAACAAGTCAAATCAACGACCTTAAATTTACAGAACATACCTGAAAAGCAAAAAACAGTTACAAATGCCACGCCTAATTCTTCTAAGGCACTGATTTCTTCGAATTTAAAACAAAAAACAGGTACGCCTGCCAATTCGTCTTCTAACGAAAACAATTCATTGACAGGTAGATCGACCTCGTCATCATCATCTTCTAATGTCAGTTATGCTAGTATAACAGGTAGAAATCTACCACTCAATTCTTCTGATGCAAATAATCAAAACACAGGACCGCCTTGCAGAACATCTTCTAACGAAAACAATTTATTAATAGGTAGACCGGCCAAATCATCTTCTTCTAATGGCAGTCTACCTACAAATATTCCTGCAATGCCATTCGCTTCTTTAAATGAAGTTGATTTAGGCGATATAACTGAAAATAAAATGATATACCTACAAGATCAACTTTTTCAAATGATCATCCGAATGAATTCGACTTCATCACTTTTTGAAGCATTTCAAATCGGATAGCAATTTGCAAATAATATTATAATGAGTTTAAAATTTAACAGGGATGTTAAATAATTATTTTAATATTTTAAATTGGAATGCTCGATCTTTGAAATCGAGTGAAGATGAATTTTATAATTTTCTCGAAGTTCACAAAATCCATATTGCCATTGTGACAGAAACTTTTCTTAAACCAAATGTCAAATTGAAAAGTAGTCCACATTATGTGGTTCATCGATTTGACAGTTGCCATTTTTGTCTAACGGCAAAGTAAACATCGAATTTTACCTTCTTTCAATACTAAAGTTATTGAAAGCTTGGGAACCGAAGTTGAAACCATTCATGGAATTTATTTCATCGCTGGAGCATATTTGCCATTCCAATGCACCGTCGAACAATTAAATTTCTTTAAAGGCGATTTGCAAAAACTTACAAGATATCGATCGAAATTTTTCGTAATAGGGGACTTAAATGCTAAGCATGTCCAGTGGAATTGTAGGCAAAATAACAGTAATGGTAAAATACTTCATAATCAACTCTCAGCTGGTTACTTCACAGTTCTTCATCTCAGTAATCCGACTTGTTTCTCTTCCGTGAAAAACCCGTCTACAATTGATCTGGTTCTAACAGATCAAAGTCACATTTGTAGTGAACCGATTACACATGCTGACTTTGACTCAGATCATCTTCCTGTAACATTCAGACTTTGCATCGAAGCTATAATTAATCCAATTAGTTCTATTTTCAACTATCATAGAGCTAATTGGTTGGATTACAGATCTCACATTGAAAATCATGTGGATCATGAAACTATTTTAGAAAATTCTGCGGACATCGACACAGCAATTGACAATTTGAATCATTATATTATCGAAGCTAGAAATCTTTCAGTTCCCAAAGCTCAAACTAAATTAAATTCTCCTATCATCGATGACAATCTTCAACTGCTCATTCGGTTGAAGAATGTTCGTCGACGACAATATCAACGTTCTCGTGATCCTGCTATGAAAAACATAGTTAAGGATTTACAAAAAGAAATTAAACATAGATTTACTCTTTTGCGAAATGAAAATTTCGCTAAAGAAGGTGAACAAATTAAACCATATTCTAAACCTTTCTGGAAACTTTCTGAGGTTCTTAAGAAACCTCAGAAACCAATTCCTGCTCTCAAGGAAGGAAATCAAATACTTCTTACAAATGGCGAAAAAGCTCATAAACTTGCTCAGCAGTTCGAGAGTGTCCACAATTTTAATTTGAACGTTGTGAGTCCTATTGAAAATGAAGTCTCACTGAAATATGATCATATTTCAACTCAAGTGTTATCACACGATGACATTATTGAGACGAATTTTGATGAAATTAAATCAATTATTAGGAAACTCAAAAACATGAAGGCTCCTGGTAATGATGGAATTTTTAATATTCTTATTAAAAATCTTCCCGATGTTGCCTTGAGACTCCTGGTTAAAATTTTCAACAAGTGTTTTTCATTAGCTTACTTCCCAAAAAGATGGAAAACGCTAAAGTAATTCCTATCCTGAAACCTGATAAAAACCCAGCAGAAACATCAAGTTATCGACCAATTAGCTTACTTTCTTCTATCAGTAAACTTTTTGAAAAAATTATCTTGTTGAGAATGATGACTCATATAAATGAGAATTCAATTTTTTTACCAGAGCAGTTTGGATTTCGTCATGAACATTCAACTACTCATCAACTTGTCAGAGTAACGAACATGATAAAATCAAATAAATCTTCTGGGTTATCCACTGGAGTTGCTCTTCTAGACATAGAAAAAGCATTCGACAGTGTTTGGCACAAAGGTTTAATAGCAAAAATGTCTGATTTCAAGTTTCCTATTTATTTGATCAAAATGATTCAAAATTATTTAACTGATCGTACTCTTCAGGTTAACTATCAGAATTGTAAATCTGAATTGCTACCCGTACGAGCCGGTGTTCCGCAGGGTTCGAGCGTAGCTCCAATCTTGTATAATATTTTCACTTCTGATCTTCCAAATCTACCCGTTGGTTGTCAGAAATCACTATTCTGTGACGACACAAGTCTGTTAGCCACAGGTAGAAATCTAAGAGTGATCTGCAGTCGCCTACAAAAAAGTTTGAATATTTTCAGTGATTATCTGTCAAAATGAAAAATTAAACCAAATGCAGCAAAAACGCAATTAATTATCTTAGCCAAGAGCTTCTTTTCTTAAACCAAACAATAATCACATTCTCAAATTGAATGGCTTGGAATTAACATGGTCTGATCAAGCTAAATACTTAGGTTTAACGTATGACAAAAAACTCACTTTCAAGGATCACATTGAAGGAATCCAGGCAAAGTGTAATAAATATATTAAATGTTTATATCCTCTTATAAACAGAAATTCTAAGCTGTGTCTAAAAAACAAATTGTTAATTTGTAAACAAATTTTCAGACCAGCCATGCTTTATTCGGTACCAATTTGGTCAAGCTGTTGTTCCACCAGGAAGAAAACGCTTCAAAGGATTCAGAATAAAATTCTGAAAATGATTTTGAAGCGTCCTCCCTGGTTTAGTACAATACAAGTAGGTTGAGTATTTTCTTTACACAAAAATTTCAGAATTGCGGAAGCAAATAATGTCCTCATGGTAATAACCAAATCATATATATATATATATATATATATATATATATATATATATATATATATATATATATATATATATATATATATATATATATATATATATATATATATATATATATATATATATATATATATATATATATATATATATATATATATATATATATATATATATATATATATATATATATATATATATATATATATATATATATATATATATATATATATATATATATATATATATATATATATATATATATATATATATATATATATATATATATAATAGGGCTGAAAAGTCACCACTTGTGGCTGAACACCCAATTTAAATCTTAATAATTTAATTTTAACTCATATTCCAATAAATAGTAATTTAAAAAAAAATATAGTTTTTGCAAATTGATTAAAACTGAACAAGAGCTTGCAAGATCGAACAGCAAAAATTCACTTAAATGATACACAAAAGCCCAATGAATGATTCTCCGAAACGGGCTTTTAGCGAATTGACCTTGTGACAGGGTTCCGCAAAGAAACCTGACACATTTTGTTCTCCTGTCACACTCAAACTAAACAAGGGAGGGAGAAACCAAGCAAGGCATCGAAAAGTAGAAGAATGAAGGTTTATTTCCGTCTAGTAGTTTTCCATCATGGAGCACTGAAGTGTCCCGGGTAGAAGTGATTTACAAACCAATACCAAATTCTGTTATTAAAATCAAACATCTCAATGGCAGACATTAACATTATTTAGTTTGAAATAAGAGTTAAAATATCAAAAATCATAACAAAGCCTGCATGAGAAAGTAGCTACAAAATAAATAATTCTGTCATTGTAATATCAAACCAAGAACAAAATATTTATAGAAGAAGAATTTGTTAATTATTTTATATTTTAGCATTTAGAATAGAGTAATATCTTCAGTATTTTTCTTATCTGATTCTGATGCAGTTTATTCAATGGTATTTTATTTGAAGATAGAACTACTAGATCAATTTACTTAATGAAATTGAAATAGCTCATCAATAATGAAATAAGATATTATAACTAATTTTGATGTTGGACAGATATTGTACAATGTCTTGATCCCTATCACGAAAATATCAAGTATCGCTGTTACAACCCAAAAACATCAAGCCAAGATATGATGGTAAAATTTGTTATTATTTTGACCTTTGTTTGCTATTTACACCTACCCGGGGTCGCTCACTGTTTTTTTATTTATAGCTCGAATCAGTGGTATATCACAACATTACAACACAGTTAAAAAAAAACATTTTAAATTCAAGCCGAAAATGCCTACCCGTTATACTCAGAAGCTTTGGGTGAAAAATTTCGAAAAAAACAGGTTCAATCCGCTCTTGTGACGAGTCCCGCGCGTTCGGGTAAGAAACATGCGGATGCTCTTCAAATCGGGTTGGATCTAGGTTAATGATACAGAACCAGAAGAGTCACCAAATTACCGTCAACTTCATGAACTGATCTTCAATGAAACACGAAAACAAAAACAACAGTAAATGAAACCTCGTCCATCTCGTATGTACAGCAGCAAACTTTAATCTGATCAAAACTCTTCACCTTTTTTATTTACATGTATATTTCAGGGCGACGTAGACTTTTGTACTAAGACCTAGCTCGAACTATGTTGTTTCCCTACTAGGAAGAGATGAGAAAAAACAAACGTTCAAATTACTCTATATATTTTCTATACTTAATAGTTCATTTATTTTGAGAAAAAAACGTAACAGGAGTCACGGTCATTTTTTGATGAATTTTAACAGAAGCTTTGTAGAGTTACTTGAGTATCATTTCGTGTTTTACTAATTGCAATGCATGAATTTTCGTAACAATTATGTTGAATTATTGAAATAACACAAAACTAAACGTTAGAACGCTAGTAACATTAGAAAAAAATAGTATTATAACTTACCATATAAGATAACAGGTTATGGTGTTTAACGCTGGGGCCATCGCATGAAACATGCAATTATATACTGGACAAAAGTTATAAACATTTACAAACGCTTAATCCTGTCACAGCTAACAGCAAGTTCCTTCCTTCCATTAACTTTTACCAACTCCACTGAACTTTGGTTACCGCCCTTGTGTTTTATTGTTCTTACATCTTTTTTTTTCTAATTTAATTTACCTTGTATAAAATAAATTAAACAATGAGATGAATAAAATCTGCCTTACATTTGACTACGAAACGTTTTTTGGCTTTTATTGACGGCGTGTCAATGTTCTGTCACGAAAACAATACAAACAAACAAAAAAACACGTATCTAACCAAATCGTTATCAGGACCATCGGGACACTCGGTGCCAGCGCAGGTACTCCAAACGGCAGACGGCGTATTCAAGGCTGAATTTGTACCGCGGGTTGTCGGAGAACATCGCGTCAGCGTAACCGTCGAGGGTCAACCGACGGTCGGCAGTCCGTACTCGGCGAAGGTAAGATTGTTGTAGTTGATTTCAAAATAATTGGATTAGTTTCGATATTTGGCAAAAAGATTTCCCCGGATAGGATAAGCAACGAATTTGAGTCTCGTCTCTGTAATATTTTATTCGCTTCATTTCTTCTACTCTTTTCATCAATCTTTTTTCAACCTGTTTCCACGATGTATACTGAAAACAAGTTGAATAAATTTAATACTTTACCTTTGTGTCAAGTGAAATTAAGGACGTGAAGATATGAGGTGAGATATGAGAGCCAGATATACTGGCAGAAGATTTCTCGTAACTCTAGTCTAGTTTTAAATTTTATCAGTATCTTACGAGAAAAACAGATTGGGAAAATGACATACGGATGCCAACTATGTAATGAAAACCGTGAAAATGAAACGGGACTCGAAACCGTAGCTAGCGCCTAACCGGGGAAATTTGCCAATTAATCTGCCCTGCATATTACAACATATGAAGAGACAGTCAAATTAACTAGAAGAACCAAGCATGCCTCGCTTTACTTGACCGACACAGCATTCAATTGTAGTCCTATATCTATGGAACCCCATCCAACTGAAAACAACTCACACTGCATCACAAATCTCAAGTCTATCTTCACTTTCTGCTTTGTCGTCAGACGCTGATTTGAGATTTTGTTTTAGTTTTTTTGCTGCCTAGTGTAGTTATTATTTTGACGAGAGACAGGTAGCAAGTCATCCTACTTCTTATACTCCGATCGGAATGAACGTTCGTAGACTCGTAGCACTGATCACGCAATAGTCGAATAAGCATTTTTTTAAACCCGAACCCGACCCGTACCCGATCGAAAATAAGAAAAAAATTACCCATGCCTGACTCGAGCCCGAGAAAAGATTTTTTTTGAACCCACCGAGTCTTAAAAAAAACTCGGGTATTCGGGTTCGCACCAACCTTTCTTGGCTTAGACGATTTTCACAAGCTTAGGTTCAAATAAAAGGTATTGCAGGCTCATACAAAGTTCCTCAATTTCGTTCGTATTTGACGGTTCCGGAATTAAGGAGAAAATGAACAAAAAATGAAAATATTTTCACAAAATCAGATTGAAATAAATGGTCTCCCTGTTCCAGAATTATAGTATGATTAGTGTAAAAATTATAATTTCAAATTACATACTTACTTTTCACAGAGAAGGCGTGACCGATTTTTACAAACTTATGGTACAAATGAATGGTCTTAGGGTCCTATACAAAACGTCTGAATTTCATCTGGATCCGACTCCCGGTTTCGGAATTATAGGGTAAAATGTGTTAAATCTACTCTCTCAACCCGTTCTAAAAATACCCATAACATTATATCCAACAGTATGGAAACATTGATTGTTTATGAATTCGAACCTAGATCTAAATCATAATAATACATTAGTGATTAATTGGTGCCACCTAGAAATCAAATTTTCAATTTTTCTATCCCTAAGCAGTCCACAAACTACTGGAAAGCCTTTTCAAAACTTCTAAATGGCGGGTGCACACTTTTTACATCCTATTAGATGCACATAAATGTAGCGTCGCAGTTCACGCAAATTTAAGTGGAAGAACATTTAATATTGTATCTGAAAGTCCATGCCATGAAATTCATTTAAAAAAAAAGAATTCTGTAGCAAACCCACCGCGACTTGAACCGAGAATCATTGGATCGCAAGTTCGTCTGATAATCGACTGAGCCACAGAAGCATGCATCTGCTTGGCCGGTAAAAGGTGCAGTTAAATTCACACAGTCACACCTGCTAGTAGAACGCAAGTTACAGTCGAAACCAGTGGAATTCAAGCTCATCTAACATCAAGTCATTACAAATAAAATCTTATGTTATTTGTCAAATTAGGTCTTTATTAATTACATCGTATGAGGAATTAAGTCACCTGTAAAATACAATTTTTTTTGGAGTGTGGGTAATGTCGGATACATAAGTGGATGTCGTGAATACAAAATAAAACGAGCACGCTTCCTCCACACTTCTGAATATCAGTTAGGGGCTGTCCATAAAAGACGTCACACTTTTTTGACGATTTTTGACTCCCCATCCCCCCTTTGTCACAAATTGTCATAGAAGCAATATATATATATATATATTATATAAATTAACAAAAGTATTTGGTTGAAATTGATGAAAAAATTTAAATCATTTGTTTTATTCCTCCTAGGGGTACACAGATATATTATTGTTTTAGATAAAGAATAATATTCCCTTAGTGTAGCATACAGGGCTGAGAAAATAAAGACCAAAACCTCTTCAAAATGAGATCACAGCCGGAGAATCTTTTCATGATCAGTTGATCAGTGAATTTTAAATCACATCGATCAATATCGGTACTGATCTTCCGTCACACAATGGGTAGTGATTTTGAGCTAAAACGATTCTTGATTTGTGTAAATTCAATCATTGGATGATTCGATAAGCTTTGATGTTGGTGGAGGAAAATCACATATGATCAAGATAAGACATGACATGATCTACGTCTGAAATCGTTGATCTCCCGCCCTTTTTCAAATAGATACAGTTGAATAAACTGCATCAGAATCAGATAAGAGAAATTCTTATGATATACTATTATTAATGCTAGAAAATCGAATTACTGAAAAAATTGTCAGTGCATAACTTAAGTTAAACTGTTTGAAGCCATCTATTTTGTTTACTCATATTAGGCAAAATTTATTAATTTCGCTAATTTACTCGCTCCTCCGTGCACTTTTGCTGATCACAACAGAAATGATTTCCTGCATAATTCATTTCCAAATGTACAAGAAGAAGCTTTTACATCAACAAATACACGTTTTCCTATAGAATGTAAACTTTTATTGTGGAGATTTTTTTTCAGGAAATAGGGCAAAGCAGTAATATAATTAGGTATTTCAAAAATGCGCTCATTGAAAATATTGGACGTCACATTCCAAAAACCTCCCCCCTTGCTCCTGTCACAAAAGGTCACGTTTTATGAAACACCCCCCTCCCCCTTGCGGCGTGACGTCTTTTATGGACTGCCCCTTAGTTGATCGATTATGTGAATTGTGCAAGCTTTTCCTTTTTTCCCTACTAGAATTTAAAATAATACACCTACACTAAGGTACAGACAAGTTATATTAAACAGTTACTATTCTAAAAACGTTTTTTCTAAACTTGAATCAATTTCTTTTTATTTGCTAGGCTAGGTACAACTAATTTGTAGTTTATGTTTTTGAAAACAATGATGTTCGAAACTATCTGATTCTTCACGAAATTTCAGTAAGAGACAAATGCAATGGCCTGTTCTGAAATGTATTTAATTTTTATAATAATAATAATAATAATAATAATAATAATAATAATAATAATAATAATAATAATAATAATAATAATAATAATAATAATAATAATAATAATAATAATAATAATGATAATCATGATAATAATAATAATAATAATAATAATAATAATAATAATAATAATAATAATAACAATAATAATAATAATACTAAAAATAATAATAATAATAATAATAATACTAATAAAAATGTACAAATGACCAAATTTCATGAAGAATTTCAAAATAATATACTCAAAATATCGATTATTCAGCACGGATTCAAGATAATCAACAAGATGGAAAATTTTTGGAATATATCAATAAGTTTAACACTGTTATCCGTAAAATTATCACTAAAAATTCATAATTAGTATTGAAAAATCTGACGCATATTCAAAATATAGGAAAATTAAAAAAATATAATACCAATAATCAAGGATGGCTTTTATCGTATCAAAGAACGCTCACCAGCAACTTTACACACGATTGAATCAGTGCCATCAAAGACGGATATCATCACAACAACAGAAAAAGGCGGGTGGGTAATGTCAGAGACATAACTGGATGTCGTGAATACGAAAACAACTGACATGCTCCTTGTATGAAATTGTGTGTAGAATTTGAAACCATGCACCTAAACTAAAGTACAGATTAGTTACATTTAACATTCTGAAACACAAATATTATGAAATAACCAGTATAGTTCTTTATAATAAAATAATGGTGGCTCTGAAAAGAACCTTTTATGAAAGCATTTATGATGAAGAGTGATGAGTTGAATTCGAATTCCGATGGATGCCGCTGACTTCCGTCATCTAATTCCAGGCTAAACTGTTATACGTGGGTGCGATACTGATGTGGTTGGTGTAGGTGTAGCGTTTACAACCGATTATAATCTTCCAATATAGAAAACATTAATTCGCTGGGTTGATCAATGATACAATAGGCCTAATTTATTGAACGAAACTATCAATATGCAATAGGGATTCGTTTCTAGCATTTAGAAGGGTGAAATTGCGTAATTCTCTACGGTATTAAACTCTGGAACATTTTTCGCAAAAACAAAAAAGGCTTCACTTGATCTCGATTACTGTGAATTTCACACAGCGAAAAGTGCACAAATCTAACGAAGCTGTTCTAGATTTGCACTAAACTGAGGATATTTACCTTCGATTTGCGAACAACAAATCCTAATAGATCTTTAGAAAACTTTTGAGCTATTAGAACGGCTGATTTTGTGTAATGCTCTCCACCGTTGTTTTTTCATCAATGCAAATGACAGCTGTGACGTAATGAGCTTTGCAAACGACACAAAATATATCTGCTCGCAGTGGCGATAGAATCCAAACTGATCCAATTTTTGTTAAGAGCTTTCTGTTTACGTGATTTCGTTTGTAGCTTTTTCACTAATGGGCGATCCTAACGGCTATAAAAATAGTCGCATCCAGAATTTTAATGTCGAATATATCATTTCGGATATGCATAATTTATTGAAAGAAACTATCAATATGCTGTAGGGATTCGTTTCTAGCATTCAGAAGGACCAAATTGAGGAACTCACTACGATATTCAATACTTTTCGGAACATTTTTCTCGAACGATTTGTTCTACAGCAGCAAATATTTTGTTCTCTTCCTCAGAACGCGTTCTGATTGGCTGGTGTTGACATGGGTCAAGTGAGACAGGTTTTTCAATAGTGTACTATTGAAATACTTCAATGCTTTTGCTATACACGTTTAAGTTGAAAAATTTCGATTTTTTTGGTAGTTAGATTATATAAATCCTTTCACAGAGCACTGAGCGTCGTCGACTGAGCTATGAGCTTTAAAAATACGAGAAAGGCAAATGCGCCTTATGAATTATCCTCTTTGATACTCGTTTATACCAAACATTTCAGAAAAGTTCGATTTTGAATTATTTGAGATTATGTCACACAACTGATAATTTTATCATAAAATTGTGATCATATTTCCGATGGCGTGTAGCAAAAATTATGTTGATTCGTTAGATACAACAAGAGATATTCACGATCAAAAAATTATAACTCTCTC
Source organism: Malaya genurostris (assembly GCF_030247185.1). Taxonomy (NCBI): domain Eukaryota; kingdom Metazoa; phylum Arthropoda; class Insecta; order Diptera; family Culicidae; genus Malaya; species Malaya genurostris. The sequence goes on from NC_080572.1 coordinate 192,851,557, forward strand.
AGAGGATAAATTTTGAAATGGAACCCCATAGTAAAGTAAGTCGTATTCACGACAAAACCGGCATGGCTCATTTAACATATAATAGACACCAGTGCGAAAGCGAATTTCTCTCGATGATATTTCTGAGAATCAAAGGTTAGCACGCTGCTGTGGGGATCTTCCCTCAAGCAACAAACGGTCGCTTATTCTCGTTTCGCGATCCGATTCTATACAGGCAGTTGATAATTGCGATAGAATCATTGTTCTATTGCCGCTTATTCTAACTATGTGCATATAATCTTTGTATAAGTTGTGTCTATAAAAATATATGTGAATGCTCCACACAAGGGTTTTGAAATATTGCAACCTAGTATGAGAATCATCAAGTTGAATCATCGACTCGATTTTCTGCGATAATTGTCAACTTGCGATTCTCTCTTGGGAAATTCCACACAGCAACGATCATTATCAGACTGTAATTTTTTTAAGGGCCGTGAAATACTCAGAGTATGAAGTTGAGCGAAGGAATGTAGAAAAATTCTCTCGCGGTTCATGCATTGAGGGACTCGAGTTCTTGTAGCATCTTCTACCGGATTGAAAATGTTGTATACAATATAGATAAAAATCGAGCAGCTTCTGTCAAATTTTCGGTAATCACCAACACTGCCAATAATATCTCATAGTTGTTATTATTATTATTATTATTATTATTATAACTTTCTTGACAAACAAATAATATCGGAAGTATGTTGAAGATAAGTAAACACAAACCAAACAAAGACATGATAGAAAAAGGCGGGTGGGTAATGTCAGAGACATAACTGGATGTCGTGAATACGAAAACAAATGACATGTTCCTTAACACTTCCGAATATCAAATAGTTGATCAATTGTATGAATTATGCAAGCATTCCCCTTTTCCACATTTTTCGCAAAAACAAAGAAGGCTTCACTTGATCTCGATTACTGTGAATTTCACACAGCGAAAAGTGCACAAATCTAACCAAATTGTTCTTGATTTGCACTAAACTGAGGATAATTACCTGCGGTTTGCGAAAAACAAATCCTAATAGTTCTTTAGAAAAATTTTAGAGCCATTAGAACGGCTGATTTTTTATAATGCTCTCCAACGTTGCTTTTTCATCCATCGAAATGACTGGCAGCTGTGACGTAATCGCTCTTGTCGAAAGCGAAACTAGCTGTGCAGACGACACAAAACACATCTGCTCGCAGTGGCGATAGAATCCAAACTGATTCAATTTTTGTTAAGAGATTTCCTTTTATGTGATTTCGTTTGTAGCTTTTTCACTAATGGGCGGTCCTAACGGCTATAAAAATAGCCGCATATAGAATTTCAATGTCGATTATTTCATTTCGGATTTGCATAATTTATTGAAAGAGACTATCAATATGCTGTAGGGATTCGTTTCTAGCATTCAGAAGGACCAAATTGAGGAACTCACTACGATATTCACCACTTTTGGAAACATTTTTCTTGAACGATTTGTTGTACAGCAGCAGCTATTTTCTTCTCTTCCTCAGAACGCGTTCTGATTGGCTGGTGTTGACATGGGTCAAATGAGATAGGTTTTTCAATAGTGTACTATTGAAATACTTCAATGCTCTTGCTATACACGTTTAAGTTGAAAAATTTCGATTCTATTGGTAGTTAGATTATATAAATCCTTCCACAGATCACTGAGCTATGAGCTTTCAAAATACGAGAAAGGCAAACGCGCCATATGAATTATCCTCTTTGATACTCGTTTATACCAAACATTTCAGAAAAGTTTAATTTTGAACTATTTGAGATTATGTCACACAACTGAAAATTTTATCATAAAATTGTGATCATATTTCCGATGGCATGTAGCAAAAATTATGTTGATTCGTTAGATACAACAAGAGATATTCACGATCAAAAACTTATCACTCTCTCAGAGGGTAAATTTTGAAAAGGCACCCCATAGTAAAGTAAGTCGTATTCACGACAAAATTTAGCATAAACATACCATGTCGGCTCCCAATCAAAACCGGATTTTGAATTCCGCTCACTCCAAACAGTTTTTATACAAATTTGGATTTTTTAGCGATGTTAGGAAACTCTTTCTTTTCGCAACATTTAAATCTGTATTTTCAGTAGAAATAATATAGAGATTAATCTGTATATGTGGCAACCCTGTTTCGCACGGCGCATTTCGAAACGACATCTGTACTAGTATAAAGATGTATTCTACATCAATACTTTCGTTTACGCATAGCGAGAAGCCCTTTGCTGTCGTAATTAAATGTGTTGCTGACGCAAACTTTTTCAACTTCCATTTTGATCAATCTGATGCTTTTGGTAGGAAATAGAGAAAATTCAATTAATTCTTAATGATTATCTGTGGCACTGAGAAGTGCCTTGAATTGTCGCGAACAAACGGGATGCATTTAGATTTGAGATGGTTCTTCGCTTTACACTGATGACTTCAGCTGACAGTGCACTATTGAAACACTTCAATGTTGTTGCAATACACGTTCAAATTGAAAAATTTCGAATCTATTGGTAGTTAGATTGTACTAATCCTTCCACAATTCACTGAGCTGTGGGCTTTCAAAATACGAGAAAGGCAAACACGCGTTATGTGTTTTCCTCTTTGATACTCGTTGATATGACATACAACTGAAAATTTTATCATAATCATTTTTCCGATGACATGTAGAAAAAGTTATGTTACCCAAGTAGCAATCCGAAACTAGTTCTGATACGACTAGTTTGGACTTACTAGGTTGCAACAAGAGCACGAATATGTTTCTTATGTAGTCATTTTTGTTCCGTGAACTATCATAAACACGATGAAAACAATACAGGGATTAAACATCGTTTGTGATATTACAATTCTCATGGTATATCAATAAAAAATAATGAGAAATCACTCTACTTGGATTGATTTTGAGCATTCTGAACATAGGGTTTTTTCGTTATTTATTGTTCATATCTTCATAAACAGATTTTGATTCGAGGCGCATAAAGAAAAAGTTAATGAAAATTTAATTCCGCTCGACAGTTTTAAAATCGTTGTGAATTTTGTTTCTTGTATCAAGTTTGGATTTCAAGTACCCTACTGCCTTTTTATTGTTGATAGAAAAGATGTCGATGGTGACAAAGTTTCAATTTGAAAACAAGTTATTTTCAAGTTATGGAAAAATAAGTTATTTAAGTATGAAATTACAACGAAACGAAAAATTATTTTTTGCCGACTTAGCAACTAGTAGAAACTGCGCTTTTTGTGTCACGCAAGTAGTTAGATGTTAGTAACAATCACTCAAATTTCTGGTTGCAAACTAGTCATAAATACGCTAGCGTAACAAAAATTGTTACTTGGGTAGATACAACAAGAGATATTCACAATCAAAAACTTATCACTCTCTCGGAGGGCAAATTTTGAAAAGGCGCCCCCTAGTAAAGTAAGTTGTATTCACGGCAAAAATATAACTGTGACATTATTTGTTGTATCTCTTAACTTCTCTTTGTACCGCATTATTAAATTGTGTGGTTCGTCGTCAAGAATTCAAACTTTAGTGTGGATGCACCTTTATAAGTCATGAAGCGAAGAAGTAAAAGTTGCGAAATCCACCCACTTGAACAATCTAAATCTATTGGTGGTGCCATCTTTTGTAAAGGGTGATTTTTTAAGAGCTTGAGAACTTTTTTAAACAATAAAACGCATAAAATTTGCAAAATCTCATCGGTTCTTTATTTTAAACGTTAGATTGGTACATGACATTTACTTTTTGAAGATAATTTCATCTACCACAACGTCGAATTTTCAGTGAATGGGCCCTAGAAAAGTTGGCAGAAAATCCGCTTTTTTATCGACAAATTTTGTTCAGCGATGAGGCTCATTTCCGGTTGAATGGCTACGTAAATAAGCAAAATTGCCGCATTTGGAGTGAAGAGCAACCAGAAGCCGTTCAAGAACTGCCCATGCATCCCGAAAAATGCACTGTTTGGTGTGGTTTGTACGCTGGTGGAATCATTGGACCGTATTTTTTCAAAGATGCTGTTGGACGGAACGTTACAGTGAATGGCGATCGCTATCGTTCGATGCTAACAAACTTTTTGTTGCCAAAAATGGAAGAACTGAACTTGGTTGACATGTGGTTTCAACAAGATGGCGCTACATGCCACACAGCTCGCGATTCTATGGCCATTTTGAGGGAAAACTTCGGAGAACAATTCATCTCAAGAAATGGACCGGTAAGTTGGCCACCAAGATCATGCGATTTGACGCCTTTAGACTATTTTTTGTGGGGCTACGTCAAGTCTAAAGTCTACAGAAATAAGCCAGTAACTATTCCAGCTTTGGAAGACAACATTTCCGAAGAAATTCGGGCTATTCCGGCCGAAATGCTCGAAAAAGTTGCCCAAAATTGGACTTTCCGAATGGACCACCTAAGACGCAGCCGCGGTCAACATTTAAATGAAATTATCTTCAAAAAGTAAATGTCATGTACCAATCTAACGTTTAAAATAAAGAACCGATGAGATTTTGCAAATTTTATGCGTTTTATTGTTTAAAAAAGTTCTCAAGCTCTTAAAAAATCACCCTTTACTAAGCTGGAAACTTCGTAACCTATTGTTTTGTTAATGATAAACTTGTATCTTTGTAAAAGCAGCACAAAAACACTGCCAAATGCTCTTGAACAACTATCAGTAAGCAGAAGTAACGTCATTATTTCTTAGCAAATCACGAAGAAAATAAATGTTTCAACTAAGGAGTGTATCGAAAATAAGCTATTCAAACAGTTTTCTTTCAAATTATGATAAAAAACGATATTTTATTCGAACTGAAAATTGATCCTCTATTGTACGAGGTTAAACTTGAGCATAATGAACGAATTTTCGAACTTTTGATCGAACGCTCTTCATCAAGTTCCGGACAAGTGTTGCATCGCATTTTTTGGACGCTTGAGCCCAAATTTTTTTTGAACTCCTGCATGTTCCCAGTTGCCTAACCAGTCTTCTTGAAGACCCTCTTCACGATTGCCCAGTAACTTTCGATGGGTCGAAGCTGAGGGCAATTTGGTGAATTGATATTTTTCCCACCCAAATTTATACTTTTTTCCGCAAGCCAATTGAGCGTGGTTTTGGCATAGTGAGCCGATGCCAAAATAGTGGAGGTGTACTATGCTTCTTATATAAAGGCAACAATCTCTTCTGGAGACACTCAGATCGATAGATTTCTGCATTTATAGTTCCGGTAGTGTAAAAAATGGTTGACTTCAAACCACAGGAACATATTGCTTGCCATACCAGTACCTTTCGACCTCATTTCTCCACTTGACTTGACCTGTCCGCATCGCTCACATCCTCCCCAACGACGACAGTAAAGTATTGTGGACTTGGAAGGGTTTTTGAGTCCTCCTTTACATAAGTCTCATCGTCCATTAAAACGCATGCATCCGGACACTGCAAAAGACGCGAATACAATTTCCGGGCCCTTGTTGCTGCTCGCTTTTTCTGTTCTACTCTTTGTTTCGAGATTTTCTGCTTCTTGTAGGTCTTCAGGTGATTTCGCCTCTTAATTCGCTGGATCATTCCGACACTTGTTCCTGCTTTTTTGGCCAAATCATGTATTGACATTGATTTGTTCTTCATGATTAGAGATACCACTTTCTTGTCCAGTATCGGATTGGAAGAGCCGGGTTTTCTGCCTCTTCCTGTTAGCTCATCCAAAGAATCTTATTAATGATGGTCCCCAAGCTTATAAATTATGGTTTTAACACTGGCATGATGAATTCCGAACCGCTTCGCCAATTTTCGTATAGTAATACTCTTTTCACTTAGCCATGTATCCAGAACCTTAATTTTCACTTCCTTTTCAATACGCGACATTTTTAAAGCGCAGAATTTCAACCGCACAAACAAGTAAACAAACGAAAGCTGACAGTCAAACGCACAGCATGCTGTGATCTGAGTATAAAAACCCATCACAAATACATGCGTACAACACAAATGTATGTGGATAGCTTATTTTCGATACACTCCTTATGTGTATTTAATGTGATCAAATCGATCAATCCAACGAATTATTGATGCCATTATCGAATCATTCTCTTCATCACTTCATTCTACAGCGGAAATGAGTAAATTTCAGCTACTGTGTGAGTTGCATTGCATAATGGATTAGTGTCAGCGTGGCTCCAATACTATAGCTCGATTTACTCCAAACTGAAAAACAAACAATTATACGGCAGTCACTAATGCTAATTCAGTACTGACTGCACCCATAAGCGCAAAGAATACTACCGTTAATTCGGTGATGACGTATGTCACTTTACCATCAGAAGCAAAACTCTAGCCCCGATTGGCAGCTAACCACATTCATTCGCTTTATCGTTTCACTTCTTCTAATTCGTTGCTCGTGGAAACACTTTAATTCTGGGCTGCTTCAAACTATGATGCTACAACAGGTCTACGATGTCACTGCGATCAAAGTTAAGAACGTCAACAACGGAACCGTGGGAAAACCGGTCGTATTTTTAGGTAAATTTGTTGCTTCATTTACCCCGTCAATGAATTGATCTAATCACTCCGAATTGGTTACTGGTTGCAGTGGAAACATCACAGGCGGGGCCAGGAAATTTGGAGGTCACCGTCAATGGCGGCCGTGTTCCAACGTCGGCTCAAGCTCAAGGTCAGCACACGTACGCAATTAGTTTTACTCCACGCGAAGCTCAGAATCACACGGTGGAGCTGCGCTTCAACGGACAGGATGTGCCGGGCAGTCCGTTCACGTGCAAGGTATGTTCAGAATCGCGTTTTATTTTTCTCAAAGCTATCGTAGATCGATCAACAAAAATGCACTTCTTTCAGGTATCGCCGGCAGCTCGAATCGTCGCCAGCGATTTGATGGATAAAGTCAGCGTGGGACACGTGTTTGATTTTTTGGTGGAATCCGATATTTCTCCTGTCGTGGAAGTACTGGGCCCTGCTCGTCGATCCGTACGTGCCGATGTTACTCCGGCTCCCGATGGGTACAAGGTAAAGTTCGAGCCAATTGAGGTCGGAGATCATTCGGTGGAAGTTCGTCTTCCCGGAAGTGGTCACGTCGAGGGAAGTCCGTTTTTGCTGAAGGCATACTCGGCAGAAAAAGTTGTTGTAACCGATATTAGGCCGGGAATTGTTGGAAAAAGTGTTAGTTTTGGCATTAATGCGAGCCAAGCGGGAGCCGGAAACTTGGAGATTATCGTTGCTGTTGGTGGAAAGAATGTTCCCAATTTTGTACAATCGGAAGGAAATGCTCGATTCAAGGTGAACTTCAAGCCAACCGAAGCGGCTACGCATTCCCTATCGGTACGATTCAACGGGTATCCAGTTCCTGGATCGCCATTTGCTTGCCACGTAACACATGCTCCACTATCTCTGTCGAGGGCGATCGCCACCGGGGAGTCATTGCGACAAGCTCCAGTCAAGTGTGAGAACATTTTCGAACTGGAGGGATTCGATGGAATCGACCCTCAGGTGCTTATTACATCGCCTTCCGGAGATACGGTTTCCTGTAGAGTTTCCTATCGCGATGATATTCATCTTGTTTCGTTCGTTCCGACCTCCGTTGGAAGGCACTTGATCAGCGTCACAGCCAACGATCAGCATATTAACGGTTCACCGTTTTCTTGTAACGTATTTGACGTTTCACGCGTAGCGATCAGTGGACTGGACCATCACAACACGTTGGCTTCGCTAGGGGTTCCGTTGACCTTCAGTGTCGATGCAGCAGGTGCTGGAGAGGGTACTCTGGAGTTGGTTGTATCGACGGCTACCAGTACTGTGAAAGCCGAAGTCACAGCTTGTGCCCGAGGACTGTACGATGTGACGTTCGTTCCGCAAACTTGTGAACCTCATTTTGTCAATATCACTTTCAACGATCTTCCGGTAGACGGAAGTCCATTCCGTTGTGAAGTCCAGCAGAATACTCAAAACGTTCAGATTGGAAATAGCACCTTCATAGAGTTGGCGGGTGAGGATCAAAGTGTGGAGATATACGACCCGGACAATAAGATGGTTCCATTCACGTTATCGCGCAAGTCGGCTGAGTTTAAAGCGACCAAAATTGGGAGTTATATCGTTCGTTACATCGATCAGGAAACCAGATCTTTCATCGCGGCTAGAACCATAAACGTGTTCGATTCTTCGATGGTCAAGATTGTGGAGGTCGGGGAGGCTTACTGTCACAAGCCCGCATCGCTGGCAGTTTCGATCGTGGACGCTGGTCAGGGAACTTTGACTTCAGTGGTACGCTGCGGTGGTCTGGAGGTTCCACACTCGATCCGTGGCCCCACCAAGAACGGAACGTGGGAAATTGTCTACCATCCGACGAGGGTAGCTCCCCATAAGATTATGATTCTGTACAACCAGGTTCCGATCGCCAGCAAACCGATTGAGATCAATGTGTTGGCACCAGCCATGAGTAAAGAGGTAGGTCGAATTGAATGCCTTAAAGGTTGATAACTCTAGAGCTTTGTTTGGCAGATTACCGTCAACGGTCTTGGATTGTACCAGGCGCGAGTAGGAAAGACAACGTCGTTTGCCATCGACACCGTCGGTCATCCGGCGCGGGAGTTTGATGTGGTTGTTTCTGGTCCAGGAGGTCAAGCCCTGCCAGTACGCTGTTATCAGACTAAGGGAGGCCATCTACAGGCGGAATTTACAGTGCAAAAAGTTGGACAATGTTTGGTTGGTAAGTGTTTCGAATGGTTTCCAATAGAACCGAACACAAAAAAGAATTTCCGAAAATATTTGCAGAAGTACTACATCAATCGAAGCCTCTATCGGGAAGTCCGTACACGTGCGAATCGTATGATCCTTCGAAGATTCACTTGCAGAAAGTTCCGAAGATGAATCTCTGTACAAACTCACCTATCAGTTGGAATGGTAAGTTGTTGGGCTTTCCGAAAGCTACTGTTTGCTAATAACCCACTTCTATTTCAGTGAAATCCGAGTCCGCCGGGGTGGCAGAAATCGAGGTGACTGTTCTGTCACCTACTGGCCAAAATGTCCCAGTCAAATTAATCCAGCAAGAAGACTACGTGCATCAGATCGAATTCCTGCCGCTTACAGCGGGCCACTACAAAGCAACGGTTGTGTACGGTGGAGAAAATGTACCCGGATCACCGATGACATTCGCTGTTCAAACTATCGGCAACAAAACGGACAGTCATGCTTCCGGCAATGGGTTAGAGGTTGCACATCGCGGAAAGGAGACATCATTTGTAGTCTTTTGTCCTACGACGCCGAACGTGCAGATCGAACGGTGTGACGAACAGGCCGAGCGGATCGAACCGAGGATAAAGAATCTGGGCAATAATGAGTGGAAAATTTTCTACACTATTTTGACAGTTGGTGAGTATGAAATCAGGGCCAGTTGTACCAACAGAGGACCACTGCCAGGATCGCCATGGACGATTGCTTGCTTGGATCCGGCCAAGGTCACACCGATTGGAGGTTGGGGAAGTCTGCTGGATAGCAACGGTAAACTACTGCTTCCGGTGAAAATTGCCTTCGATACTAGCATGGCCGGACCGGGAGAACTGACTTGCTATGTCGACGGTAATGATGTCCCTGTTGAGAAGCAAAACAATGGAAGGAGTTTGCTTTACCTATCGGACGAAGGTCTTTCGAAGGGCGAGCACAGCTTCGATTTAACCTGGTCGGGTCTATCCATATCCCAAAGCCCCGGGTACGTTTTTGTCACAGGAAATTCATCAGCCGCTGATAAGGTAGTTCTGACGGGCCGAGGACTCACGTCTGCTCAAGTAGGAGAAATCTCTCACTTCACAATCGATGCCTCGGAGGCACTTTCCGGGAAACCGGAAGTTCACATGAACTACGAAGACGGAGAAAACTTGCCAGTGACACTGCTACAGCCAAGACCCAATGAACTGATTTGGTTGGCATCGTACAATCCGCACAAATCTACGGGAGGTCCACTAAGTCTCTCGGTGGAATGGAATGGCCGGCCCATTAAGGGCTGCCCGCTTACGATTTCGGTCGGTCCAGCCGTTGATGCTGCCAAGGTTCTCTGTTCCGGTGAAGGACTTCGCAACGGTGTAGTGGGACGCGACATCAAATCGTGGATCGACACTCGGCGAGCCGGCCCGGGAGAACTGACCGCTCATTGCACCGGTCCTCGGAAGGTAGCTTATTGCGAACTGTACGATCACGGTGATGCAACATTCACGTTGAATGTCAAACCCCAGGAACCGGGAAGACATTCGCTTACGATCAAATACGGTGGTCAGCACGTCCCCGGTTCGCCATTTACACTGCGAGTAGCAGGAGCTCCAGACGCCAGTAAAGTGCGTGTTTACGGACCTGGAATCGAGCATGGGGTTTTGGCTACCTTCCAGTCGCGATTTATAGTGGATACACGTGGAGCCGGAGCCGGCCAGCTGACTGTGCGTGTACGGGGTCCCAAAGGGGCTTTCCGAGTGGAAATGCAACGCGAAAGTCAGAAGGATAGGACCATTCTGTGCAAGGTAAATGAAATTTATCTCATATTCATCCGAACCAAGACAATTTATGTTTCCATTTTTAGTACGATCCAACCGAACCAGGCGATTACCGCGTAGAGGTTAAGTGGGCCGGCGAATTGGTGCCTGGATCTCCGTTCCCTGTATTGATTTTCGACACACAAGAAGAGTTGAAGCGATTTTTACACGGCAATTGAAGACGCCTATAAACCATTTGAGTATTTTTTGTGCAGTTTGTCTACTCGTAAGATGTTGACTAATTTATACATTAGAACAGAATTTTCTGAAGGTTACAAAAATCAAAAACAATAAAACCACTCTTTATTTACAGCGATCTAATACATACAGTTTATTTCTAAGCACACCGGTTGATTTGTTGTATTTAAAAGCGTTGTAGTAAGTAAAACACAACAGAACCTGAATTCAGTCGTGCCCTCGGTAGAATTTGGAAAGAAAATCCGTCGGTTTCGGTTCCTGTGACTCATTCCAATACCTCATGATGTGACTTTTCAGTTTCCATCTAGCAGCTACCTCCTTCAGTTCCATTTGTCCCTTGACAACAAGCATATCGATTACTCGCACATCGGTGACTCCCTGATTTTTTATGAACATTTCACGCAACTTATCCCGACACTGTTCGAATGATTTCGGCATGTCGTACTCGTGCATAATCAGTGGGATCTGCCGATACCACGATTTGTACAAGCTAATCACTTTTTGACGGGCCTCCTGGTGGTCTGCCGACAAAATGGGCCGAACTTGACGGATTGATTGCTGGAAGACGTCGTTGAGTGGCATTGTGACAGTTTTTCTTCTTTCCGCTAGATTGGGAAACGATAACAGATATAGGAAATGGGCATTGACTACTATGATGTAAAGACATTTTGGACCGGGGTTTCTCGTTTCGCGTAGAAAACCCCTCCGTTAAGGTGACCGTGGACAGAAGCCAAGGAAAATAAATGTAAAAGTATTGGTGAAACAATACTTTTTCATATAGTAATAGTATATGTGAGTAGAGAGAGATGAAATAATATTATTTGTGTGCTGAAAGGAATACAGGTGCAAGAACAAAATGTAAACATTGAAACCATTCAAATCACCTAGAAAAACAGAGTGGACTTATCTCATCTTCATGCTAATTCTGGAGTTAGCAAATTGCAATCATGTGACCAAAAGAATATGATGATTGTGCCAAAGAAGATAGTCGACTACAGTGGGGTCTCGTACAACGCGGATTCGGTTTTGCCGGTATTCGTTTTTGCCGGATTCGTTATTGCCGGATAACCGCGATAAACGGGACCCAGAGCATATGGGATTTCGACTGATTGGGGCTGTGAACGGTTATCTCGCTTCGGTCGACAGATAGAGCCACACAATCTTCGGCAAACTTGTTGTAGATACTCAGACCAACAATTTAGTGTAGTTTGACAGACAATTGGTTGAGAACTGCTCCGTCAGGGGCGCTTTGAAAAATGCATGATATAAATCATTCGCTTTACACAGACAAAACGATTTGATCTTCAAGTAACTCGCAAATTATAGTATTTTGAAGAATGCGGGAATTCAAAGTTTGTTTGTTTTGTTTGTTTGTTTTATTTTATTTGCGACTTTAACCGTTTCTGGTCATTCGCCGCACTTAAAAAAATATAAATATACATGTCACGGTACAAATTTTGGTAAATTATTTAAACTTTCGGTTTTTTTAAATTGTGTTTTGATTCGGATTCGTTTTTACTTTTTTCTTTGAGCTATTGTCGAACATTGGGTTCGATCATTGTCTTGTCGTGCAGCCGTCCGTGCCTGAGACTCCTGCATTTGAAACAGTTGTCAGTGTTGATCCATACCCGGTATTCTGTTGTTGTATTTACTTGTGGGCCGCGGGAAAGCATCCCCATAGTCCAAAGGGGTTATGGCGGATGGCCCGAAGCGGTTGAGGACTCGGAAAAAAAGAAGAGATTAAAAATAAGATTAAATTAGCATTTGTATCAACTCTATAGTGCGACATTGGAACACTTAAGGCTTCTTTAAAAAGGTTTGGGGAAAGGGTCGTCAGCTTTGTCTTAGTCTTTCAGATGGCGGAGAACAGTTTCGCATCTTTGAGGAAAGTGACTACGACTTCCTCTCGGTTTGGATCATTTGCCAGTACATCGCGTATCGATAGAGGCAGGTGATGACGGTTTCTCAGGTCTTGAAGCTCCCGACAATTTATAAGCATATGCTCGACCGTGTATCTCGTGCCGCAGGAATCACAGTGAGGGGGGGGCAGATTTAGTTATACAGTGATCAGGTGTAACTCTTGTGTGTCCACAGCGAAGCCTAGAGAGGATCTGTTGTTCACGGCGATTCTCCCGATCGGTCCATTTTTCCATGTTACCTTTTATTTTCTGAAGGTGGCCTTGGGAGTTTCTCCATTGAGCGTTAAATTTAATTATGAGTTTTTGTTTGAAGTCTCTAGCAATATTTGTGACCCGGGACCCAATAGATAGTAGTTAAAGGATCGCAAGAAGCTTCAATGGTTTCTATGTATGGATGCCTAGATCCACCAGATTCAATAGTCGAAAGGACCGATAAGGAGTCTGAGAATATAACGACGGCAACGTCTTCTGGTTTGCTGGAGATAGCCGTAGCTATTGCCATGGCTTCTGCTGAAAATACGGAGCACTGTGTGGGGAGCCGAAGTGCGAGTCCGGTTCTGATTCCGCTCACTCCGATTCCTACCCTACCTTTGTCCTTAGAACCATCCGTAAAAATTTTTATATGATTCGAGTATTTTCTCTCGACTAACTCTCGGTATTTCACTTGTGTTATTCTGGAAGGTTCGCCGACTTTTACGGTTGTCGACAAGGAGATATCTATGTTTGGGCCAGAGTCCGACCATGAGCGTCCTCTTATTTGTTTTAATTTGGCGATGGGAGGCATGTTGGTCCCAGTAAATTGTCTAAAGATTTCTTTGGCCATTTCGAGTAAGGAATCAGATTTTCGTCTGGTTCTAGAGAGAAATCCTAGAGCTTTTTTAAGAGCTTCGAATGCAGCATCCAAATCGAAGGGTAGTATGCCAGCCTCCATGCAGGTTGTATCTGCTGGGGTACTAGGGAGTAAACCTGATGCGTATCGTGCGGTACCATGGTAAAGCGGTGCTAGTACGTCATACAGGCCGTTCAGGTTATAACTGGTGATTTCTAGACCATAATAAATTCTACTACATATGAGAGCTTTGCTTATGGTAAGGGCGCTAGCTCGGTTAGACCGAGGGTGTTGGGAGGTTATAGTTCGGATTAACCTCTTTCTACTGTTGCATTCGCGTTTGATATTTCTGAAATGAGTCAGAAATGTCATTTTTCGGTCGATTGTTATTCCCAAAATTTTTGGCTCTTTGCAGAACGGGACAGTGGTACCTGAGAGCTTCACAGGCCGATCCGTAGCGATGTGTAAGGAACTGCAACAATGTGCTATTTTGCATTTTTCGGCCGCAATTTGAAAGCCCACTGATTCTGCCCATCGTCCTACTGCACTAACAGCAGCTTGAAGTTTTATTCTTGTGCGGCCTTTTGTTTTCCCTACAACTATCAGGACTATGTCGTCTGCATAAACTAAAATATACACTCCTTTCGGGATCACTGTGAATACTGAGTTCATTCTGATCAGGAAAAGTGTCACTGCCAACACGGATCCTTGAGGCACTCCGTTCGATTCCAGGAACTCGCTTGATCTTGTAGCGCCTATACCGACGAGAAAAGTACGATTGGATAGGAAATGCTGCACGTAAATCCCCATGTTTCCTTCTATCCCCCATGCCTTAAGTTGTTTCAAAATTCCTTCTCGCCATGTAGTGTTATAAGCTTTCGCGATATCCAATATAGCAATATCTACATGATGACCGTCTTTGAATGCTTTCGCTATAATTTCCCTTAAGGATGCTAAGTAGGTACCCGTCCCCATGCCCTTTCTGAACGCAAATTGTCTTGGGTCCAGAAGACTGCGTTCTTCTAAGACTGTGGTGAGCCTTCGATTCACCATTCGTTCCATCGTTTTGGCTAAACAGGAGAGGAGACTTATTGGTCTGAAATCACAGGGTAGGCGGGGTTGCCTTTTTTTTGGAATCGGTATTACCAGTGCTTTGTGCCAAGAATCAGGGAAGGTCCCGCCTTCCCACATCTGGTTAATGTTTTGTAACAGCGCTCTCCTTGCGGCCAGCGGAAGGTGACGGACCATCGGATACCCTATTTCATCGATACCCGTTGATTTTCCGATTCCGGATTCAAGTGCGAAGGCCAATTCAGTTCCTGAGAAAGCGTGATTGTACACTTGGCTGGAATCGATGCTAAAAGTAGTGGCTGGTGTTTTTAGGCGATGTTGTCTTTTTACGAAGGCAGGTGCGATGGCTTCGTTTGATGATAGTGATTGAAAATATTCTCCGATGTGGTTGGCGATTCTTACTGGGTCGGTAGTAGTGGAGCCGTCAATCATGAGTGAAAAACCATGCTGTCTCCGCTTCCCGCACAGTGCGTTTACTCTTCTCCAAAGTTTTGCCGTTGAGGAATTTGCGCTGATCCCATCTAGGAAGGAGTCCCAGCTTAACATTTTGGCTTCCTTTATGGTCTTTCTTGCAATATTTCTAGCCTGTCGGTATTTTGTCGATTTTGTTTCCCAATCTGGATGGTCTCGAGGGGTTCGACGGAGGCTCCTTAGAGCGGTTCGTCGTTCTTTGAGGATTGCAGCCACCTTAGGGTTCCACCAGTAAACTGCTTTTGGTGGAGGATTTTCACTAGTTTTCGGAATTGTTTTATTTGCCGCCTCGAGGAGAATAGAAGTTAGTTGATCGATTGTTATTTGCTATACATTAGTTAGGCTCGTCGACACTTCATCTTCGAATGCAACCCAGTCTGCCCTTTCAAAAATCCACCTACTTCTACGAGTGGTAGTAGGGGAGGTTTGCCCATGACTGATCAAGATGGGAAAGTGATCACTGTTCCCTTGGTCTGGTAGAACCCTCCACCCTAGAGAACCTGCCAGCGAGTCTGAACAGATAGATAAATCAATAGCAGATGCTACACGGCCACGTAAAAAAGTTGATTCCCCACTGTTCAAAATGATTCCACTTGAATCCTCTACTACTTCTAAGATCGCGTTTCCTCTGCTGTTGCATTTGTTTGAACCCCATGCGGTATGATGGGCGTTAAAGTCACCCATTATGACGAATGGGCCCGGTATTTGTTCAATGAGACTATGAAGTTCCCAATGAATGTTGTTGGTATGTTGTGGAATGTAAATATTAACTAGAGTACATATAAAAGGGTAGCTTATCGAGCAAGCTACTGCGATAAGATTAGATTTTAAGGCAATTTGTTCGTGTTGAATATCAGAACGGATACCTAGGCCTATAGTCTGATAAATGTTGTCTCCTCTTGCAATAGTCCATTGATATTGACTCCCGAACCAAGTTTCAATGCTCAATTCTGGACGAGTGTGTGTCTCCTGTATGGCTAGGCAGATAGGGAAAAAACGAGAAATCAATATTTGCAGCTCTGCAAGGTTTCTTCTAAGTCCGTTAACGTTCCATTGAATGGCAAGACAACGGGTTTCTTGCGGTTTACTGGTCGTTGCATAAGTTTTATTTCTAGGATATGACTCTTGAATCTCGGATTCCAGCGAAGCTGATGAGGACGCACGAATGGGGTTTTCAACATTTACGGATTGTAGTCTGTGATTTACAGACGACGAAAGGAAAGGAGTTTTCTCAGCGTTATTGGTTGTTACGTATGTGTTCGTATGTCTATTAATTAATACGGCGTTCGAGGTATCGATTACCGATGAGACGGACGTGTGTGTGGGGGAATCGGTTTCTTCAATGGGAGGTGAGACTTTACTTTTGGCTTGTGAGGTGAATGTCTTTGTGTTGGGAGAGGTCTGGTGTTTACTACAGCAAGGAGCTTGGTGCCAAGAGCACCCGGGAATCGGATCGGAGCATCGCTCGTGTTCAGTTAAAGTACCGCTGAGAACTGTTTGATTGGCGTTAGCCCCCCTCTGGATCCTGACTCCCACCGAAACTAGTGGGGGGACAGACGGAGAACTAACACTATTAACTGACAGGGTATTGAAAATAAGAACGTTTGAGACAAAGTGGCGTCGATTTGGAGTGCTGGGTGTGTCGTACTCCAACGAGCGTTCGAATTCGGCGGGAGACAATACTCCTTCCATAGGATGACCGGGAGATGACCAAGGTAAGCTGTACATGATTGATGTGTTTTGAGGGAGGGTATTATAGAGTTCGTTTTGATCGCGAGGGTATGCTATAATGGGAAATTGTTCGCTAGGTGAGTGATGGTGAGTCGACGGGGCTTGATCGGGATGAATTGGCCCCGAGAGAGATTTAAATGTTTTTGAATCGAAGATAATTTGCTTGGGGGTTTGACAGTTATCCATTACAGCTGATATAGTGGAGGGAAGCTCTATTCTGACTCGGGAAGGTCGATCGACATAGGATCGGCGAAGCTTTCTGTGTTTTGTATAGGGGCAGGGCTGATTGAGACGGATCTGGAGGAGGTTTCACTGTTGGTGGAGTTTCTATTTGGGTTACGCGTCGGTTCTAAGTTGACGGTGTTGGCGGAGGTACTTGAGTTATTCTTTTGTTTCCGGTTTGCGTTTTTCTTTGATGTTTTAGTTAGACTTAGTCGTTCACTTGACCTACCGGTTCGTTTCGAGGGCGTGTTACTGTCACTAGCCCTGTCCGTTTCAGGCTTGATTGACTCCGACCCGAGGTTTGGTTGCTTCGGTGGAGGGGAGCCTTCACTGCTGCTTCTGTTGTTGGGTGGTCCCGGTGGGTTGGTTGTTGATTGCATGGCTAGAATTTGTGCTTTCATGTTGGCAATCTCCTTGGTGGCATTTTCCAGGGCTGCCCTGAGGTGTTGGATTACTTGGTTGTTATCATTGGTCGATTTTCTCTCGTTATCTGATCGGAGTTTCGCAATTTCCTGCTTCAGAAGTGCAATAGTCTTGTCTTTCTCGTCTGGCGACTGTGTGAGGCGACTCTGCACCTGGCTGACGTAGCTGGGACATTTTTGGTTGGCTTTTACGATGGCGCGGGCCTCCGGGAAAGAGATTCCTTGGTCTATTTTAATTTTTATGATGTTTTCCTCTTCCTTATATTTGGTACATTGCCGGGAGCGCGTTGCATGGTTTCCTTTGCAGTTTATGCACTGGGGTGAAAGAGTACAGGGAACTTCCGGGTTTAATTCATGATCCTGCCCACAGTTAAGACACGTGGGCTTCCCAGGACAGGAGCGACTACCGTGGCCGAAATGGCCACACTGGTAGCACAACATGGGTGCAGGGTAGTACGGTCGGACTGCCGTCCGAATCATACCAACTTTAATCGTTTCAGGTACATGGGAGCCAACGAAAGATAATATTAGGAGAGGAGTGTTAGAGACTACCCCGTCTTTGCGTTTTGTGATTCGACGAACGCCGCAAATATTTTGTGGTCGAAGTTCTGAAAGGAGTTCTTCATTTCCCATATTGATAGTGTCACGATCATAAATGACGCCTTGTACGAAGTTCAGGGTGGGGTGAGGGACCACCTCTACCGGCTGACCGTCAACAAGCTGTCTCATACCAAGCAGTGACTGATAAGCTTTCTTAGAGGTCGTTCTGAGAATGTAACGAGTGCCTCTGGCCTCCTTAGCTGCGGTGATGAGCTTGGTCGGATCCGTACCCATTACCGTTTGAATGCTCTTGTAAATAAGGAACGGGTTGGAAGGCAGCCGAGCTTCGGTCGTGCCATCTCCTCCCGTCGCACGCAGCAATAAAGTCTGCTTTTCAATTTGGTCTCCGGAGTTCATAAAACCCGGGAGATTGTGACTGGGGAGAGGGGGGAAGTTCGCCCAGGAACAGGAGGGGTTTCCTCCATCGGGAGGATCAGGCCCCGGCATTGCTGCGGGGGGTTGAATAGAAAGAGAAAAAAAAAAACAAAAGAGTGACTCACCGCTGTACCGGGTTTTTTTTTTGCGTCCGGTAAAGAGTAAGCGGTGACGGTGCGGTTGACAATCGCTTCGGAATACACCCGTCGATGCTGAGTTCCAAAAGCTGGCTTAGCGGGCTACTTGTTTGAATGCTGGGCCGACTGACACTCACTTAAACAACGATCACTTAAACCGTTCGGGCGGCGAGGTTGATAGATTAAGATAATGGTTGTGTAAGAATCACCAATACTTAAACCGTCCATGCGGTGAGGAAAAGAGATGGCTTATAAATTTCTAATTCGGCTGGCCGAGCCCGGGCTAGATAGCCACAATGGCGGCTGCCAGTATAAGATCCACGTGGTATCACTACGCGCTTTTGAGGTCCTAGATACACTTTTTCGAGAGAAAATTTCACAGAATTCACTTATTCCGACTAGATTTCGCGTAATACTATTCGGACAAGTCGCTTACACCAGAGAACGATACAAAAATTCCGAGCAAAATGTTTGGAAGAATCCTGTCACGAGGGTGTCGAGGAATGATCCGCACTCGACAAGTGTTCGGTACTTTCTGAATTCAAAGTTTTTCAAACAGCAAAAGTATTAACTCGGACTTACTCCATCAGATGTAGCTAGTGTGCTTGAATAGAAATATCAATTATCAGAATTATGTTCTTATAAGAGAAATAAAAGATATAAAGCGGTTTTGTTTGTTGAAAAGTTGTTGGGAATGTTATAGTTTACATTATAAAAACTATGTTTTGAGAACTTGCCCACAGAATGGCGCTAGTGTGATCACAATCTTACGATATAAAATTTATTATGTGATATCTCTAAAACCTGATGATATAGATTGGCGGTGTTTTCGGACAGAAATTAGAGGAGGTAAAATAGATTAAATACTGTGAACAGTTGTAAAAATTTTTCTCACTTGGTGACGCTATGCAATTCTGGGTTGGAAATTCCTGTAATCTTGATTAATTTTGATTTATTAAAATCGTTTTTTCGAGGGTTTACAAACTGGTTAGAAGATTGAAAAAAGCTTGTGTGTGATAATTTAAGAGCAGTGTATCTTCCTCAACATAGCTTAGGATATCAAAAAGTATTCGATAATGTGAACAGTAGTTCAGTATACGAAAAAAAGGTTGCGCAATCATGATGACTTAGAAAGCAATTTTTTGGGAAAATTATATTTATTTGTTTCGTGATTTATATTAATTGACGGTAGAAATTTCTTCTACAATGCTTGTATAGGAATTAATAGCTTTCTGGTTGCGGACAAACTTCATCTCTAACAAATCTACTAAGCATACATCCTATGCGACGCTATCGTATATATATATGTGTTAGTGTGTTTTTGCAGAATTACTTTCTCGCATACATACTACTATATACTAGTCGAGTTGCGTTGAGAGCTAGAATATAAAAACAACTACAGTGCAACAGAGAGAACGATTATAGATTCTTTCATTCGTTTCATTTGGTTGGGTTATAGACGTGAATATATAATTGAATCCTATAAATACGTTGTAGCTAACTTTCTGATCATCCAGTAGAAATTAGGCAGATATGGCATTTTGGGCGCGTGCAAAAAATCTGGAATGGGAAAATCAAATTTTCATTGGTTTTCCTTTACCAGTTGTCTGCTACAAAGTTTTTGAATTAATTTACGAACTTCACAAAATTCGAGGATGTAAAATTTATTGAGATTCGTTGAAAAACAGCTAAGCTATGACAGCTCGAAGTTACCGTTCCAACTTTTTTTCAGGCTTGGTATTTGGAGTGTTAATAGTGTAGCAAATCCACGTGCTTTAAAAAATTCGCAGCGTTCGAATCTCCCAGTACACTACCGGAGCAATTGAAAAGGCTGGATGACTCGAGAAATTTTCCAAGATTGGGTGCAAAACTGTTTCATTCCCGTTTCATTTTTGCTTAAATCGCAACATCGGAATTGATTTGATTGCCTTCAATCAGTTTTAGTTCAAATTAAGTCATCAACGTTGAAAAATTGCTGGAAAAAAATACTTCCATCTTTTTTTTTAACCTGGTACACAAATCGATGATATTGAGAACGGAAGAATAATTTCTGAAATTAAGGATTTCGGTGAAAAGATGGGTGCTGAACACCTTTCTCGTGAGGAAATTGATGACATCATCGCTGATAAATTGATTACGGTAGAAGAAATTGTCGCTGATGTTACGCAGATACAGATGATATAGACGATATTATTATTCCACAAACAAGCGCTGAAGAAATCAATTCAAAAATTTTGCTCCTCAAAGAATTGAAGAACTTTTGTTCTTTGGATAACAACATCGGACGACGAGAACAAATGCAACACATCCTTAGACAATCTAATACACAACTAAAGAACTTATTGATTGAATGGAAGAACGATCAGAGTGAACAAAACTAACCACAAATATAACTTACTGTACGATTAATAATTTGAATAATATCTTCATTTTCGACTATTTTTGATACTATTTGTTATTTAAATAAATTCAACCTTCCATAACAATTCCTAAAACTAACATTAGTCAATGATTTTAAATTAATTAATCCTTTTAAAGATCTGGGTAATATCAAGTTCCTGCAGAAACAGTTCGATTGTTTTCTCCAATTGATGCGGTCTCAATAGAATGGTTTTCTATGCATTAAAATAATTCGAAAATTCTTTCTATCGCAAACGCTCAACAGTCGTATTCGACCATATAGTTTCCCGAAATGTTTTCAAACGGAATTCGACCGTAGAGGATTTGAGCGTCCTGTTGTAAACAAAACCTAATTTTGAGGATAACATCAAATAAATAATTTTCGAAGTACTAGGGTTTACATTTAGTATCACGAAGACCTTTAAAACATGTATTGCCTAATGGCACTATATTGTGAACTGTTTTGCGGTTCCTGAAAATGGTACTGTTTTTTTGGCTCTTTATTGTTAACTCGACATCCACCGCGTCGAAGCCAATCAGAATAAACTTCTTCGGTTTACTTTTCGTAGTTTCCCTTGCAGTGATCCCTACATCATAAATTAATCGTTTTTTACTTTTTATCAGTTCACCGAAATATGTCTTTGGTCGTTTACGTAGCAGCTTTTGTTACCATCTCGAATTGGTTATCCGCACTTGTTACAAAAACTGAATTTGGGCTTTTCCCTGTTCAATATAAAAGGTTTAATTCAAATAAAAAATAAAATGAAACTATATGAGCAATATATGTCACATAATTGTATAAATAATCAAAACATCAAGTATGAAATTCGAGTTTTCACTCTATCAAGATTAGATTTCAGATTTCAGATTTCGATAGCTTATTCATCTTAATACTTTAGTAACTTACTAACGCCTTCTAGAAAAACAGTTTAAAATCTGTCTCTCCTTCGTCAACTTGTTCAAAAACTGATCGATAAGATCACTCTCATAAACAAGTATGGTATTCTGTTACAGAAGATCACATTGTAGATACAATAAGAACTGTTTCATCAATCATTCAATAGGTATTGGAATCTTAAAACACCTTCTCGAAGAAACCATCTTATTAAGCCAACATGATTTTGAGTTGCAGGAATTTCGAACGCTGAATTGCACACTAGAGTCATCCATGCGAGAAATTTCAATTACTGTTTACACCATTTGATCTGTTTTGACCTCCGGAACATTCTTTCCGAAAATACCGACACCACCGAAAATAAAATATTCGCGATATTTCATGTTTGAACTGTTTTTCTAATGTGAACATATGAATTATTTCATGCTCTTTTCAAAGCGCTCCTGGCGGAGCAGCTCTCAACCAATTGTCGGTCAAACTACACTAAATTGTTGGTCTAAGTATCTACAACAAGTTTGCCGAAGATTGTATAGCTCTATCTGTCGACCGAAGCGAGATAATCGTTCACAGCCCCAATCAGTCGAAATCCCATATGCTCTGGGTCCCGTTTATCGCGGATTCGCTTTTCACGCCCCCGGTGTACCGCGTTATACGAGACCCCTCTGTATTTGCCTTCGTTTGGTTCTTGGAATTTTGCTTACATTACAAAGTAAAAAAGAAGCTGTTACATTGATGGATTAAGTATAGTTACACGAAACCAGAACAAACTCTGTTGCAATGGCTTTTTATGTTAATTTTAATTTTTGAATTTAAAGCTCCCATATTCAAAAAATACGAACCAACAAATTCTACATTTTTCATTTTGTCGACAACATCATCGTTTTCGTATAGGGAAGCAACCTTACCCAGAGAACAGTCAAGTGGCATTTGACGAGAGGGCTTGATGACAAATCGGCTATTTGCTCTGAAAAGATTTATCATGCAAATTTGATGATATAATTTCATATAATGACGAAAATATTTTAAAACTTTACCTATTGATACCGAATTATTGGATCCAGTACAGTTTCTAAATTCCGTGGTATGTTTTGAACCGGCACTTCTGTTAGTTCTTCTACTGTTTGAACTGATGAGTCCCGCACATACTCACTACCCAAATCACGCTCTATCAACGTATTCCATCTATTTTTCTATTGATTTTCGCGACTGAGCGCTGCTTTCCTCTTCCTAGATGGACGAGGCATTTTGAAACGATTGCAATACTTGAACTAGAGATGGGAAACTTATCGATATTTATCGATAATATCGATATTACCACGAAATCGACGATATCGATAATTCAGAGCATCGACAAAAAATATCGATATTCGATATTGCAACCATGGAGTTTAGTAAAATTATAATTTCATATTATTACTTCGCTCGTGTAGTTTTTATCTAATATTAGATATTTAGGCTATGTTAAAAATACATAAATCAAATCTTACCTAAAATCAAAGACATCATATTAACTAGATATCCAGCTCTAAAATTTCACGAACAAATCATTGGCAACATCCTTTTTAGCGAGCATGGCACCCTCAGGCGAGTCCGCATTGAGTCTCATACATAGAAGTAGGGGAGAGAAATGTCAAATTCGTTTGGCGCACACGAATAATATGCGCCCATACAATTGACATGATATGTTGAATGTGATGCCGTGCATGGCGGTACTGGACTGAAGATTGATTTCGCTCCAAGCTGACAGGGTCTGCTAAAATTGACTTCCTGCACGCAACTCTTCTAAAGGGCGAACAGTACTTAATGTTAAGTATTTTGTTGGCAGCGTGTATGCTAAGTATTGAGCAAGCACCAGAGAAAACAGATATTTTCTCTTATTGGGAAAATTACACAGAAATTTATTGCACAGCGTCATTTGATAATTCTAGCAACATCAGTTGCCGCTGAAAGAATCAATTCAACAGCGGGAAACACGGCTTGTTTGAGTCCAGGGATTTTTCAATTTTTTAAAATGTAATTTGTTCGGCTGTGACCCTACAATTAATTTTTGATATCAAATATACTTTCAACAACAAGAAATTTTGATTTACCTGGTGACAAATATCGATAATTATCGATAATATCGATATTGAATTGCGATATATCGATATTATCGATTACTGATTTTATTCGATATTTCCCATCTTTAACTTGAACTGTTTGTTTATTTTTTGCATTCCATAGCAACGGTAAATAAGACAACAGGGTTGCGGATAGCTTGGAGGGGAAGCAATGTTTGAAATGAAAATAAGGGAAATGTTAAAGTTTAAAAAATATATAATGAAATTTTAGACGGTGACGTACGAAAGTAGTTTTGATCCGTAATTTTAACTATATCAACGTGCGACTAATTGAAAATAATGCCATTTTTAGTGCATTGCAAGGTTTTTTTTTTCTCTAATTATGTATGGCATCACTGCCAATATAAAAGGGTGGTATTACCAATACTAAAGCAGGCCGGCAAACTTTTTATTGTGGGTTTTTGAAAATTTTCAAAACCAGAACTGTAAGTTGTTCAAAGGTTTTATAATAAAATGTAACAACTCAAGCTTACTTATGTCACAGAGCTATAATCAGCAGTTGAAATCTTGAGGTGAGTGAAAAATAATAACATTCTAAGAAGAAACCTTCTAATGAAGGTCCGAAAAAGTTTTGCACAAATCATTCTTCAGAGTTGATAGTTTATCGTAAACATATATCAATACGATGAGTGATTATGTCATCAAATTGCAGTAGCAATTCTACGCAACATATTTACTCCTACGCGTAGAAAAAAAGTGTTTCATGATTTGTTTACATCTAGAGCCTGGTAAAATAGCGGAAGGTGGAGTGGGAGGGTAGGTGGTTTCTTGGTTGCCCTTTGTGGCTCGCTTCCATGGTCACCTTAAATGGCGCTGGCTCAACTGTCATGAAACGAGTAATCCTTGAGATCTCATCGATTTTGTTTCTAGCACTTGAATAAATGTTTTTGTGGTCAAGTTTAGGTTGAGTAAATTCATGAAATAATATGAAAGAAGTAGGTATCATTAGCCCTTCTAATCAGCATGTCTAAGCATCCTTTTCTTATATACGACCATGTCCTTCCTCTTTAGTTTCCGCGATGGAGACATTTGATTTATTACTGTTAATAATGCAGTGAAATGTACTAGAATAAGCTTGCCGATCTTTGTAAATAGGACATATAAAGATAAATGAGCAAACAAATTAAGAAAATTACAAAAAAAAATCGTTATTTAGTTGTGATTCTATTCCATTAAAAAAAACTTTTTTAACACGTTGACTGCCACGACCATTCGTTTCCGAACGGAATATACGAGTTATCTCGTAGGTTGGCAGTCAACGTGTTAATCCACCTAGTGATGTAAGGATGCCTCATATTACTTATATTTCCAAAAAAATTACACTAGAAGATTCTGCGAAAACATTTTTTTTTCAATTTTGAATGAATGAACTTCTTTGAGTATAAACTAACATAAACTTTTTAATTTGTGAACAGTTATGTCAAGTTAATAAGAATTTTTCTTTATTTTGCATTGTCGCACCAAATGATTAAATATACTTTACCCTATAGTTCTGGAACCGCAAGTCGAATGGAGTGAGTCTCATTTTAAACTTTTTGATCACTACTTCCGGTACTTCTGGAACCTACAAATTGAAACAGTTTTAAGCCAAATCTTAAAAACTTTACCTTTTTTACATCGTCGCTCAGACACATACATTGCTCAGCTCGATAAACTGTGTCGAATGATATTGAACACTTAGCCCTCTGGGCCAATTTCCATTTTCTATATGAGAGAGGCAATAAGCTTACTTTTATAGAAAAGCATCGTTATCATGATTTGTATTGACACTAACAAGTAGGTACAAATTCAATGAAAGATTTAGTAATTTACAATTTTTTCACCTGAAAAATATAGATTTAAATGTAACAATCCTGCACGCTATACGAAATTGAACAAAGCTAGCTGCGTACGGAGCAAAGGTGCACGAACCGACGCGTACCTGTTTTGCATAGTCATTTTGAATGTCGATTTAAATGTTTTGACACTCATCGCCTTATAATTTCGGAACCGAAAGTCGGATCAGGATGAAATTGCACACTATACTTAAAGAAAATGAGAGCTTTAATTTGAATCATGATTCCTAAAAATCGGCTTAACCGTTGCTGAGAAATCGAAGTGAGTGCCGTTTTTGGAGATTTTCTTAACTTTTATCGGTGCTTTCGGAAGGGGAAACCGGGGACTAGTAGTCCCAAAGTAGTTTTTTATATTTACTAACTAACAAGATCTGCAAACTAGAAGAATTTAGCAGTAAGTTTTATGAATATGTACACCTCGTTTCGCTATCTCTTCTGAAAAAATACTCATGAAATTGAAAATTTTCACTAATCGCACTGTAATACCGGAACCAAAAGTCGGATCAGGATCAATTTTTCAAAGAATTTTTAAAGAATTTTCATTTGCTTCTTAGTTTGTGAAAATCGGTTAAGTAATTTCAAAAAATAATTGAATGCGCATTTATTCATACATTTGCACATATTTCCTTGTAATTCCGGAACCGGAAGTTGAATTCAAATGAAATTCAGGAAAATTGTATGAGACCGTAAGACCTTTCATTTGAATCTAAGTTTGTGAAAATCAGTTCAGCCATCTCTGAGAAAATTGAGTGAAATTTTTTGTCACATACACAATACATACATTCACACACATACATACACACAGACATTATCCTCCAGGCCTCGGTTGTAAAGTTGGTTTTCACAGCGATTACATAGCCTTTCTATATGAGAAAGCCAAAAATCTTTTTCAAACGGTAACGTGACCCGATCAACAAGGGAGAACAAAAATGTATCTGGGGTTGTTTCGTTTTTTCCATCTAAATTAGTCATAATCTTGGCCTCGTTAATAGTTAAAATAACAAAAATTATCACTGAATTTAATCTAGGTGATAACAAAATTGTTACAAACCTTGATATGTAAATATCAATATTATATCTAAATTTGTTACAAATTTAGTACGACTTTTCAGCTGTTATTACTCATTTTTTGGGGGAAAAGCCTTTATCGTGCAAATCTAGAATTTTCAATGTTATATTAATCATCAGATCAACATAGTATAAAGTACAGAAAGAACTAAAGATAAATCGATACGAATTTTACAGAAATTGAATTTTCCTCTATTTCGAGTACAGCCGGGGTCCAGTAAAACTAAAGTCGCTATTTTCAATCTGCACCTAAAAGACCTATAAATCGAAAAAGTATCGAGCTGAGTTTAGATTTTGGTTTTGAGCCCAGTTTAGATATGGTTTTTCGTTTATTTCAGCGTCACTCTTGAAGACGTTTTGAAGTTTTTAGCACTTATCACTTTGTGTTTTCGTAAACAAAAATCGGTCACCGATAAAATTGAGGAATCCAAACATTCATTTGACTCCAAGCTTGTGAAAATCATATCTGAGGAAACATTGCAGAATTCAATGAACTGAGTCGATTGCTATTTCCCTTTTATCAATATTTATTATTCGAGTTTTGAAGCTTTTGCCTTACCTTTCTTTGTTCGAAAGAGAAAAAGCGCAAAATCATCTTGAAAAACATTTATTTTCAATTTAAAATAATATTTGAATAATAACTTTATAAATTTAAGTAGGAATTACTTAAAAACGTTCTCAAATTTAAAATTTAGGCCATCATTTCAAAATCAAATATCAAATTATTGTTTTCAAAAGTGTCTTCAGGTATGTGAAATTGGAAAAATGTTTGTTACTGCTCTTTATTGAAGCATAGCATTTTTCGGGTTTAAAGTCAAAAACATGATCGACAAAAGTGTTTGAACTCATTTTTTCTCAATTCTCTAGTATAGTTTTACCTGAAATATAACGGTTCTTAATATAATATCTGGACTTGCTATAATCCTAATAAAATCTGAATGTTTGCTTCTGATTTGGAATCATATTTATAACATAATGAGATATAAAAAATAAGATTTTGATAATTTTGATAGAACCCTGTTATGCTCCGTTGATCGAGAATTCCGGGTATTGATCGACGATCCAGATCTGTCTAATGGTACATCCGAACACATATATGACACTATTAAAACTATGTGGGGATTATTTCTTAAAACTTTGCATGGAACAACTCGCAAGAAATTTTAACTGCGCGAAGCAATTAGAGCAAAAGAAACTCACGATACTCATTTTGTTACGAAATGACTAAATCGGAACAAGTTTTCAAACACTTAAAATATACTTTCATTTAAATCATAATAACGCCCTTTTGAAATGTAATAAATCGTTTTGACAGAATCACTGAATCAAAATTTTGGTTACGCTTTAGAACAATGGAAGCTGTCATATTGTTACCCGGATGAATTGAACTAATAATAATGATTTAAAGAGAATGTTTGAAAACAATATTAAGGGCGTATGAATGGTTCTATTCTACCACAAATTATTTTATTTTTAGTTCAGTTGGTAGTCCGGGGTAAAAACTATTGTATTACTTGTCAAAAAAGGCACTTATTATAATTGTCATGAAACCGGTAAAGGTTGCAGAATCAATTGCAAAGCTCTTATAAATTAAAATCAGAACCATAAAGCACTCGAATTGTTACAACATAGAAAGGGTGCTGTCGCTATAACACAATCGTTACTAGAGTTGTTGAACTTAAAAGTTGACAAGTTGCTACACTGTTTTTGTTTTTGAATCGTGTCTTGTGTCATTGTCAAACTTGTTCAGTTTTTTCTATAGATCAATAATAAATGGACGCTGGCAAAGTTGGATATTTATCGAAAAATTGTGTTCAGCGACGAAGCCCATTTCTGGTTCAACAGAATCCCAAAAACCTGTTTTAATCCACCTAGTGGTGGTATTCATTCACCAAAATAATTCAAAATGTTTGTCTTCGATTTTCGAAAGAATCCAAGGTATTGTTTGTGCATTAACTAGTATAACCTGGAGAATAAAACAGTGCTTTGCTCGTGTAGGTCATTCTTAAGTAAACGAAGTGGGTTCACTATTATACGTACTTCTAGCACCGGAACCCGAGAACCGGTATAATCGAAGTCGATTCGTACGGCCACCAACTAACATGACGTACAAACTCTTCCAGTTTTTAATCAAATTTTAATGATTTGTATCCGAAAATATGTAGTAATTTTTGGTAGGACCATAAGGCCTTTCATTTGACTCTAAGATTGGTAATAACGGTTTTGTGTCCAATTTAGAATTTTTTTTTCGGTTTTTGTTTCGCCGGTTTAAGTGACGGCTTACACTATTTAACACACTTTATTCTATCACTCCGGAACCGGAAGTTGGATCGGGATGAAATTCAGTAATTCCGTATGGAGCATAAGACCTTTCACCTTTCTATATGACCTTTGATTTCACCTTTCTATATGATAGAGGCAAAACATCTCTGTTTGGTGTTGATTATGGGCTTGTGGCATCATCGAGCCGTACTTCTTCGAAGGCGACGATGGGCGGAACGTTATCTGGAATGGCGAGTGCTACCGTGTGATGATTGACAATTTTTTGCCCAAAATGGAAGAATCGGACATGTCTGAGATGTGATTCCAACAAGACGGTGCTACATCCCACACAGCACGCGAAACAATGACCAAATTGAGAACCGCCTTCGGAGAACAGTTTATCTCATGTTTTTGGCCTGTTAATTGGCTGCCTAGACTATGTTATTTAACGACTTTAGACTGTTTCTTGTGGAGCCAAGCTAACGCTCATGCCTACATGGATAAAACAGAAACAATTGACGCTCTGGAAGCCAATATTGAAGCATTTATTCATGAAATCCGTCCAATATATTGGATATATATTGCCAAAATTGGACCTAGCGCATGGGCCATCTAAAGCAGAGCCACAGCCAACATTTGCATGAAATCATTTTCAAACATTAAATTATATGGATCGTACTATCGATTCCAGTAAAGGTTTCATCTATGTTCTCAAATTTTTGTGTTTTTGATGTGGAACACATCTTGATTTTCTATATAGGGGTGCAAATCAGAAACTTAAAGAAAAATACACATAGAAATATGGTCAGGTTTTAAACACTTACAGCTCGGTATATTTTGTAACAATTATTAACATTAATTCATTACTTGATTAGAAATATTTCTAGGATTCGATTTGAATGTATCAAGCCACGTATTTTCAATTATAAATGATTCAATTTTGATTAGTAGCGAGCAGTGTCCTATTTTGTCTGCTAAAAATCTCCGGCATATCGGATTTCCCTGCCATAGACGACGGTTTTGAAGCAGTAAGCGATATATCAAAGTGAAAGCATCGTTCTGATTGGTCAATCGATGCAAAAGCGAAACTGTTGGAAGCAGGCGAATTTATATTTATAAATTTATAAAGCGAAATTATAGTTAATGTTTCAGTCCTACGCGTAGCATGCTAGAGGTAGGGTGTTGCTACACAGCAAGACAAAAAGTGCCATAAACGATTTGAAGCTTTCATTGGTATGCTCTGATCTTGTGTCATGCAAGATTGGATGAAATTCCATGGTTTGTCGTTTCGCCTGAGAAATTGACAACTACCCTACGGTAAATTTTGAGTGCCTAAGATTAATTTCTAATTTATATAATGTGAACTCGATTGACAATGAGAAAAAGTTTATCGCTTCAACCGAAATCGCAGAGTTGTAGAG
Source organism: Malaya genurostris (assembly GCF_030247185.1). NCBI lineage: Eukaryota > Metazoa > Arthropoda > Insecta > Diptera > Culicidae > Malaya > Malaya genurostris. Next base: position 192,882,048 of record NC_080572.1, read on the forward strand.
AAACTTAACGCTATAAAAATAACTGCTAGCATACAATACTTGAACACAAGCTTGACGAAAAGAAGCTTATATATCGAAATCGTGTCGCAAGTATGTACAAAGATATAATTGTATACATTTGGGAGATTGGTGTAATTTCGTCGGCTATAAAACAAACAACGTTCGGTTTTGGTTCCTAATCAAGATCAATCTACCGCGGACCGAAGGATGCGGCCAACATAGATATTCACCAACGCCATATGGAAGACCCTCATGCAATATTCAATTCACCGGCCACAGCCGATCGCCAGCTGAAAGCTGAATTCTCGAAAATCCGCTACCCCGATACTACATTACATAATGATACTATTCTGGTTTTAAGTTAGTCGTAATTAAAATTAGAAAATACCCTTGGCATCTTAGAGCTTAAACAGTGTGCTTTAAAATCATATTATAATATTGAATAAAAAAAAGATCAATCTAAGCAGACTCTCGTGCAATTGCGGATTCAAAAGTGAAACGATTGATTGAACTGTTTGATTGTAGATCATTAGACATTTTGGTTGCCTTGTTCCACATCAATGGCTCGAACAACGCCGTGGGGCTGATCCTTATAGTTTTTAAGTGGTGGGCCAAGTATCATATATCAATAGATTCTGCTCGACGAACTTAGCAAATGTCCGTGTGTGTATTTGTGTTGTTCAGAGATGACGGGACCGATTTTGATTAAACAAGTCGCAAATGAAAAGTCTCCCCGTCACCCAGAACTCTATTGAATGGTTTTGAGATAGGATGTTTGCTTTTTGAGTTATGCGAAGTTTTATGTCAAAATTTTCAGTTTTTTGACAATATATGTCGCAATTGACCTTGAAACAGACTTAGATTCCGCACAATAACAGTTATCCAACAAACCATGGATTGTGAAAATCCGTCCATTTTTAACGCAGATATCTATAATTTCGTGGAAGCGACTTCGTGCCTTATTCCAGTAGTAGAAATTTTACGCGCTAGATGATAAAGCGATGTTTCGGAGCAAAGTAAATACGATTTTCAATATTGTTTTATGCAATTAAATAAATAATAATATAATATAACTCATTTTGCTAGTAGATGGCTGAATCGATTTCGTCCATCTAACATTCAAATAAAAGGTCTTAAGGTTCCATAAAAACTAATTGATTTTTAATTAGATCTGCACTACGATTTCCCTGAGATAGCTATACTGATTTTCAAAAACTCCGAATCCAATGAAATGGTTAACAATCCATTGGGAGAATTTAACTGACTATAACTACACCGTTTGCCAAATTCCGTTTCCGAAGGTATCGGGAACAGACTGGCTAAAATAAGGCCAAAACGAATTCAATAAACCAAAACTAGAATTGAAATAAACTTATGGTCTCATAAAAAATTGGTGAATTTTATTCGATTCCGAATTCCAATTTTTAAATTATTTGGTGATGAGTTTTTTTATATTCAAACCGTGCAAAAATGGGCTCACAACTATTTCAATTTTTTTTGTCATACTAATACGAACTATTTTTAGTTATGCTGGTCTCTGAATACCGTTTCTGGAAGTTTTTAAAGAGGAACTCACTTCTACATCTCATGGAATGCTTAATCGATTGTCTCACGTTTAGATTGAAAGGAATAATGTTAAGCTTGTATACAATTTGTATATTTTATATTCAGTTCCAACAGTTTTAATTACAATAAATTTAAAACGATGTTCATTAAAAAAATTCCATGAAAATAAAAACATCAAAGAATATTCACGCGAAAATAACATGGTATCATCTCACTGCTAGGTGGAATAAGCACGTTTTACCTTTTTTATATAGATAAAAAATAGGTATAGATTTCGCTCAAAATTTAGAAAAATTTTCCGAGGCCCGGAGAGCCGAATGTCATATACCAATCGATTCAGCTCGACGAACTGAGCAAATGTCCGTGTGTGTGTGTGTGTGTGGTCAGTTCGTCGAGGTCAGCAAATGCGTGTGTGACAAATAATTTCACTGAATTGTCTTGGAGATGGCTCAACCGCTTTCTACAAACTCAGATTCATATGAAAAGTAGTATACTCCCAAACAATGTTCCTGAATTACGTTTGGATCCGACTTCTGATTGCGGAACCACAGGATGATATGTGAAACGAAATTAAAATAATGCAATTAATTTTTCTCGTAGATGGCTGAACCGATCAAAGATTCAAATGAAATCTAAGAATCATCTATGATTCAAATGAGAGGTCTTAAAATCCTATAAAACCTCTTACTTTTTAGTCAGATCCGACTTCTGGTTAAGGAAATACAGGGTGATTAGTATAAAAATGTCCATTTCACATAATTTAATCAGGTTTATCGAATTGGCAGATTTGGATAGTCGATTACCAAAAAAATTCATTTCAATTTAAGCGGTATTCAGTTTTCGATTCGGAAGGTACCCAAATATTTTTTTCGCACAACAATTTCTCAAAGATGTCTACACACTCCTCAGGTGAATTTAACTGATTTCTGCTACACCAATTTTAGAATTCCGGTTCCAGTGTCGAATTTTCTCAAAAAGGCCAAATCGAACTTCAAAAACAAAAATTCAAATTGAAAGACTTATGGTCCCATACAAAATTGGTGAATTTTATCCGATTCTGAAATTATAGGATGATGAGTTTTTATAATTCATACCGATATAGAAGATGTAAATTGTTAATTCATGGCCTTATGAATCATTTTGGGTCATGCTAGTTCCTGAATACCGGCTCTGAAAGTACCATAAATAATGACGAAAAACTCTAAAGTGGAACTTACTTCGACATCTCATGGAATGGTCAATCGATTTATTTATTTATTTATTTATTTATATATTTTAATCAACACACAAACTAAAGTCCTAATGATTATTTCTAAGAATATTCAAAAAAATTCGCTTTTATTCTGCTACGAGGAAAATGGAAATCGAATCCCATAGATACGCCATTGAAGGTTCGCTGCAATCCAATAACGGCACCGTTGATTCCGTAGTTAGTACGACTTAGAGGCATTCTGAGGAGGTTGTTGTTGCGAAGAGCTCTAGAACGAACGTTGATGTTGATTTCAATAAGTAGTGCAGGGCAATCAATATTGTTCGTCAAAATATCGGCAATCAGCATTGCACGGAACAGATCTCGGCGTACTTGTAGAGTATCGAGTCCGATGAGCATCCCACGGCTTTCATAACTAGGCAGCTGGTGAGGGTTATTCCAGGGCAAACGACGAAGAGCGAAACGAACGAATCTGCGCTGTATTGATTCAAGTCTTAAAGCTCCATTATGAAAGTGAGGGTTCCATACTGACGAACAATATTCGAGTGTTGACCGTACAAGCGAGCAGTAGAGAGATTTCAAACAATATATATCTGTGAATTGCTTGGCGGTTCTCATGACAAATCGGAGACAACGAGAAGCTTTTGCCACGATGTACGAAATATGCTGCTTGTAATTCAATTGTTCGTCGAGAAGAACGCCAAGATCTTTGACACAATTGACTCTATCAATCACTGATCCTCGAAGACAATAATTGAAACGAATAGGTGTTTTTTTTTCGTGTGAAGGTGATAATCGAGCATTTGCTGATATTTAGCGTCATTTTATTAATTTCACACCACTCGGAGAAAATTTCAAGCTCACTTTGAAGGAGACAGGCATCTTCAAGAGTCTTGATAATTTGGAATAACTTTAGGTCGTCCGCGAAAGATAATCGTGAACCTTTCAATGAAAAGTTCACGTCGTTGAAAGACAGTAGAAAAATCAGTGGTCCGAGATGACTGCCTTGTGGAATACCAGAAAAAGCGAAAAACTCCTTGGAAACATTTTCATTGATCTTAACCGCCAGCCGTCGATTGCAAAGATACGATTGAATCCACCGAAGAATGTTGGAACCGAAGCCCAGTCTGTCCAATTTGGCAATTGTGATAGCGTGATTAATTTTATCAAAAGCAGCAGAGAGATCCGTGTAGACAACGTCCGTTTGATGACCTTTAGACATAGCATCCGTTATAAACGTCGTGAAAGTTAGTAGGTTAGTGGCCGTTGAGCGTTTCGGCATGAACCCGTGTTGAGTTTCAACGATGTACTGCTTGCAGTGATTAAAAATAGGCTCCAAAACGACAAGCTCAAACAATTTAGGAATGGCGCTAAGAGCGGTGATACCACGGTAATTGTCGATGTTCTTCTTGTCATCTTTTTTGTACACAGGGAACATATAAGCAGATTTCCAGATATCAGGAAATACTCCAGTCATGAGTGACAGTCGGAACAGAAGACATAAAGGTACTATAATGCCACTAGAGCATCGCTTCAAAATAACTGCCGGGATACCGTCGGGTCCAGCAGAGTATGAAGACTTCATTTTTGCGACTGCTGTTTTTACGGAACTTGCGCTTATGTTAATTGAATTCATTGACTGTCCCAGAACGGGAACGTTAAGTGCCGCCTGGGTGATTTGGGAAGGTGCTAAGATTTCTCTAGAAAATATCTCAGAGAATTTTTTCATGAACATTTCGCAAATTTCCTGCGTGCTAGAACTTGTCTGTTCATTGTAAAACATAGATGAAGGAAGATCTGACTCCTTCCTTTGCTCGTTAACGTGCTTCCAGAATGATTTTGGATTAGACTTTAATCTCCTCTGTACACTGCGTAAATAGTTGGCATAGCAACGTTCAGCTGTCTTTTTGTAAACTTTGTTGATTTCTACGTAGTTTTGCCGGAGCAACAAACCTCCGTTCTTAGAATATTTCTTTAGTGCTGTCTTTTTTAAACTTTTCAGTCGTCGTAGTTCTACGGTTTGCCACGGTACTTGTTCGGGTGGCTTACTAATTTGTTTAGGGACATATTGGTCAATAGCATACATCAGAACGTTGGAAAATGTTTGAGCTGCAAGATTAACATCGCCATTGTCAAGAATTTCACTCCAGTCAATGCTTGTAAGAAATGCAATAATACTATTGTGGTCAGCTCTTTTAAAATTATATCTGACGATGTGAGATATCTTGCAATTGTTCAACGATCGATTCCATTCAAGCTCAATGTGCAGAGGAGGATGATGCCTAACGGACTTCACCAGAGGAGAGGGTGCTGCGCTGATTTTAGGTGCACAGTCCGAGTTGCTTGGAAAACATATACCGTTTTCGTTTATTGATCAGAGTAGCCCGAAAGCTGACCCAGAGTCGCCCAAACAACGCTTGATATGTTTGTTTTAGCAACCTGAGGTAGCTCTAGATCGGACTCCAATCGCGTAGTTTCGCTCTGAAAATTTTCTCGGGTCGCACCACGCATCCATGCAAGTATGTTTATTTTTTTCTTTTTTTCATGAGTTGTTGTTTAGGGCGCGTACCACGTGTTTTACTCGGAGTCAGAGTCGCCCGTGTCTAGGTTCAAAAACGAAAACGGTAATAGATCGAGGATTCTATTGTGCTCATTTTTAACGTGATTTACTTGACGCAGTAAATTAAAACTGTACCGGTCAAGCAAGTTGATAATACCAGCGTGAAACGAGGAATGCATTGGATCTGCAAACAGAAAACCATCGGAAGCTGTGAACCATTTCAGGCTTGGAAAGTTGAAATCACCGACGATAAGTATTTCATCTGCCGGATGCATATGCGCAGCAATGACATCTTCTAACGACTGAATATGCGAGTCAATCAATGATAAATCACGAGTCCGATTCGGTGGAATATAAACCACACAGAGAAACAACGAACAGTCGCTCAGTTTAATTTGCACCCATACCTGCTCGACACAACTCCCAGATGCGCTAATAATTAGCCGTCCTTTCAAGCGGCGGTGAATAGCAACGAGCACGCCACCACTGAAACTCTTCGAACTGTTGCATGGGTTACGATCGCCACTGGAAACTTCATAATTGGTGCCAAATGCTTGCGTAGAGAGGGTACTATCACCCAGCCAAGTTTCCGTTAACGCGATAATATCAAAACATTCATCCGAACAAGCCAGTAAGTAATCGGTCAGGCATGTATTCATACCGCCGACGTTTTGGTAATACAATAGAACCGATTGCGGGCTGGAAGCAGGAAATAAGTCAATGCCGGTATTGTCCAAACGTTTTCTATACTTGATTGTCACACTTTAAGATTGAAATTCTTTCCGATTTACATTACAGAGTAATGAATGATTAAAATCTCAATTTGCCGTTAAAAATGACCCTTATTAAAATAATGTCATGAGAACTAAAACACCGAAGAATATATGCAAAAAACACATGCGAATTGATAGAAAAGGTATCATCTCACTGCTAGGTGGATTAATCACGTTTTTGTAAATCAAATCATACACCTGTTAAAAAATCACCCTTGAAATGTTGTTATCACAATTGAGAAATCTGGAAAGAAAAAATGATCGTTTCTTCAAACAAACAATTTTTGTGAAAATAAATAGAGTTCGCACTAAGCAGTGCGATTTTGAGTTAACCCTTGATACTGGACTCAGGTTCGAATCTGACCCAAATTTCTGTTCACCGGTGAGGAAACTTGGCTCAAAACTGACTTTAAATAAACGGTTTAACAGTGGTTGGAGTGGAAACTTGATTAGGTTTCGGCGTCAAGCGAAAAATACGAATCGAACTTTAAAAGTGCGTAGTTCGTGCTTTAACTTTCTTGTTTCTTTAACTCTATGCCAATCCCTCACCGACCAGCACGCGGAGGTCAGTTGCCAGAATTACTATATGCATGAATAATGTTGTCACTGGCTTAATTGGCTCAGTTGACCTACCATTAATTTATTATCACCATCGATCGACAGGGCCGTAGTATCTGCATACATAGTTAATTATGCGAATTAAAACATCAAGAGCTGCGTGTGTGTGCGTTTCCGACACCGCACAAATGAATTATCCATAAATATCACATTTATATTATTCGATTTCCGCAAAAGTGATTTCCATAAAAGTGAAGCATTGTTTGATTATGAAAATCATTGTTCTGTAGCCTGTAATTAACGACCGGCTGTTTGCATAATTCTTGTTGAGAGCTGCACAATTTTTGCTGGCTCCGAACAATTGCCAAGGATGAATAAACTCTGTTCTTGGAGATTTTCTAATAAAGCTACATACTCAAACACAAATTTTCTCGATGCCAGCAGCAAAAGCAGAAGTTTAAAGGATTTGTCAAAACATTTACCCCCGAGCCGGTGTGGTGTGGGCTTCAATGTTTGTTTTTTTCCCGCTCAGTAAGCTGTCCTGCCGAGTCATCGCCTGCCTGCCTGCCAGCCGGAGGTAAGCTTCAGCCGATTCGTACGATCCCGAAGAAGCTGGTAGTATGGTAAAAGCGCGCAAAAAAAACGAACTCATGTCGTCGTATTTTTCTTAGAGATTTATGCCACCCAATTCAACCTTTGCCACCCACCTTCGGAAAGTTAGACGGTGGCATGTTTCACGTTGTGGACTACTTTAACTACTCGAGATTGTCTCAAACTTTGTTCATAATCTGGCTTCTTAGAATTTCCTGTGGCTTTCACTTGGAAGAATACGGCTTGGAAATGCTCCATTATCTTGCTAAAATATACTGCTACCGGATATGAAAAACAAACAATTAAGTCGTGTTCCGCTGGATAACTTTATTCACTTAGGAGTACTAGAATATTCGAACGGTTGCGAGTTTCTATTCGAAAGTAGCAATAAGCCTAGAAAATCTCAAGTATTATTTCATTAAACCCGGTCGCACCCTTAATCCCCCGTGCGGTCCGGTCCGGTTCGGGAAAAACCTTCACTTCGGTGACGAAGGCTCCGCTCGACCCACCTGCGTTCGAAACGATGATCATATACATACAGGAAAATTGAAACGGCAATAAATCTGTCTAAGCACGTCTAATCCAGCCGGTTTCGATTTGCCCAGCCTCCCACCGCCGACCGCCACACTATGCAGGTTTGCTTGGTTTTTAGACTTCTCAGAGGACCAAGCATCGATTTGCTTTACACAATGGTACCTTCTTCGTAACGATAAATTATACTTTCCTTGTTTGAACATATCCGTGTCTTCTCCCGAAAGGGTTCCTTCCGGCCCTGTACAGACCCTGGAGTCCGGTTAAAGTGAGGTTATATGCTAAAAGGGATCGTCTTTGCATGGCATGGAAGGTAAATTTACAAAATATAGTGACTTTGGCTATAACCTACATGGCCAAGCCAACAGAGCTTCAATTCTACATGAAAATCCTCTTGAATGTTGGGTGTTGAAGGTTGCAACGATAAAATATTTCCCGAAGACTTTCAACAATCCCGGTGCGATGTATGCATGTAATGGCAGCTGGGAAGAACTGTTTGGCAGGCGATATTCCGATATTTCGTATTACCTTAACAAGCTGAGAGCGTGCCTTCCGGGCAATAGAGCTGGGGATTTATTAACAATGCACGGTAAGTGAAATAAAATACCAAGCAATTCTCTGTGGGCAAGGTGATAACGAACGTGGAAGGACGATGATTTAATATGAATGAATCGTCGCCGGTGGCTTCGCAACGGAATGCAGCTTTGATTGCATTGTCCATCGTCCAGGGGGACGCATCGTTCTTTGTTGCACCATCTCCATTCGAAAAATTTGTTCCATTCTTCCGGGCGTTTTCGAATGCCAGCCTCGTAAACCACAAACATGTGCCACAGACTAAACAGCAGTAAATCGGATTTGGGTTTACTTCTCAGGCAAATAATTTTGGCTGCTTTTAGTGGTTGACCAAATGTAGCAAAAAAAAACGTGCAAACTATTCCGAACTCTGTGTGCCCTCATGCCGTCATCCATCGTTGGCAATGTGAACAAAAGAGATTTATCTGCTGCCGAGGTTTTCAGAAGTTGGACGGATTTTTTTCTTTGCTGTGTGTGCCATGGTTGAAGCTTTTCGTGACAAAATCCAACCAGGCCACTTTGTGGCTTCAAATCCCGCCATGGGGCAGTACTTTTCGGCGATGGAAGCCTGGATAAATTTATTTTACTGTGACATCCGTACCGGGAACTGACCGAAGCCCTGTCACCGACCGACCGAGGTGTAGTAATGCAAAAGAAATTGGCGCCACTCCAAAGACAGACGTAAGGCAAAATTTACAGTTGACTCCAGCAAGAACGATTTATGATGTTTTTGTCGTAGTACTTGTGATCGTTGTAATCTTACTAAACTGAACAGGAGATAACCTGTAGGATTACAATTGTGGTAAGAGGAGACATGATTTTGGATGTTTTAGGGAACAGCTCTCAAGTAAAAGATAAATAATAGCTCTATTATGAAAAGTACATTTCTGGAATGCAATGCATGTAGATTTCATATTCCATATCATATCAGCAAAAATATCGATTTACTTCGAATTGGATGATACCTACTACACATCTTCAGTATGGCAAACTATCATTTTTGCACGGATGCAACAGACATAACAGATTTTTTAAATGGAATAAAATGAAACATATTTTTTTTAACACTCCAAATACCAAGCCTCAAAAAAAGTTGGATCGGTAACTTCGAGCTGTCATAGCTCAGCTGATTTTGAACGAATCTCTTGTGAAGTTCGTAGATTGATTAAAAAACTTTGTAGCAGACGATTGGTAAAAATTGATTTTGGAAAGGTACTGGGTAGACAACCCTATTTTCGTTTTTTTCATTGCATTTTACATCTGGAAGTAGTACCTTTCCAATGGTGAACAAATTTCGAAAATCGGTTGACTAAAAACAAAGCTATGACTCGGTAAAGTTGAAGTTCTCAATACCCTATTCGCGATGCAGGTGCCGCATGAATGCAGATAGGGCATATCTGGAAAAAAAAACTTGGAACAGGAAAAAAACTTGGAACAGGAAAAATCATATTTTCATTAGTTTTTCCTAAGCGATCGTCAATAATGACATGCTTAAAATAATCTACGAACTTAACAAAATTCGAGAGTGTAAAATTGATCGAAATTGGTCAAGTAACAGTTGAGCTATGATAGCTCAAAATTACCGTTCCAACTTTTTTTCAGGCTTGGTGCTCCGTGTAACTTTTTTAGGCTTGGTATTAGGAGTGTTAAGGAATTGAGAGAGCCGAAAAAAATTATATAAAACTTGTTCTAATCCACCTAGTGGTGTGACGATATCTTTTTTATATTACTCATTTTTTCATACATATTACTAAGGGATTTTACAATGAATCTTGAATGCATCCGATACTTCCGGTCAATTTAGTATCTTCTGCAATGTTTCAAGTACCTAATGGAAAAAATATAGGGTTGTATTCAAGACACGACCGAGCACAATAATATTAAAAATGGAACGTTTCTAGGGTCTTCATAATCAATACAAAAATAAAGATGAAAATGATTTTTTTTTGTTTTATTTAGGACCTTTTTAGGACTACTTGGTCATTCGGGTCCATCGAGTATTCGGCATAAAGTAATTTACATCAAATTGACTTGACTAAATTTTGTGGTACAGTTTTGTGTTTTTCAGGAATTGTATCACAGAGTCTGCTTTGCCTTCGTCGTCGGCCAATGTCTCTCTTATACTTGACGTCAGTCCTGGTGCATTTCGCTCATTGTCCAGTCCAGTGCAGGTTGCTAGGATATGCTTCACGGATAGTATGTCGTTGCAAAAAGGACATCGGGGTTTGTCGCTTCTCTCCAATATATAAGCATGTGTTAGCTTTGTGTGTCCGATCCGAAGTCTCGACAGGGTCACGCTTTCTTGTCTTGTTCTTCCTACAGCTGCTTCGTGTGGTTTGATGTTATTTTTCACTTCTCTTAATTTGTTTCCTGTCTGTGCTGTCCATTCTTCTTGCCATTGAGCATCGAATTTTCGTTTGATTTCGGTCTTGGCTTCCTTGAGGTCGATTTGATTTAATTTTAGAGTGATTTTCATTTTCTCTAATATAGTTCTTCCTCTCTCTGTTGGTGTTTTTGCTTCGGCTGCTACATCCTTTCCCCAGAGCTCTCCTGAACTGCTTTCGACTTCAGTGGATGATTCTGTGTTTGCCTCGATACACTCGCTTGGTAGATGAGTTTCACTCAGATGTAGGTCTTTACCATGTGTCTTCGCAGCGTAAATCGCGGTTCGTTGTTTTATGCATCTTCGTAAGCTTGGAAATCCCGTCTCTGCCTGAATGCTTGCAATAGGGCTTGCATGGAAAGCTCCACAAATGGCTCTTAAGCCACGGTTATGGATCGTTTCTAGCTTGTTCAATGCTTTCTCACTTGCTGCTGATATAATGGGAGCTGCGTACAAAAGTTTTTCTAGAACCGTTGCGCGATACAGGTTGATCAGAGTTGCTCTATCACCACCCCATTTCCTTGCAGCTATGTTGCGGATGAATTGTACTCTGTGAAGGCTCTCAGCTCTTCAATGTATTTTTCAAATTTCCACCACTGATCGAACACGACTCCTAAGCATTTATGGGCAAACTTCCGCGGTATTTTTATGCCGTTTAGATTGAGCGAGTCTATGTTCACCGGTTTACGTGCTCTAATGTTTCGGAAAGTTATCGTGGCGCTCTTTTCGGCCGATACTTTGAAGCCTGTAGTTTTTTCCCATGTTTGGATGTTGTTGAGTGCTTCTTGCAACTGATTTTCAACGGATTCGGCATTTTCTCCGCTGGCTATGAGCACGACGTCGTCCGCGTATATCAAGCATGTTACACTTTGTGGGATGAAACTGACGATTGTTTCGATGGCTATAAGGAAAAGTGTTACGCTTAATACCGATCCCTGGCAAAGTTAGTTCTCCATTACTTTTTCGCTGGATAATTTTCCATTCGCTATTACACGAAATGATCTTCTCCGCAGCATGCTCTCTAAGTTTTGTAACATCAGTCCTCCTATTTCCAAAGTTGCAAGTCTGTTAAGAACTAGTCTCCTCCAAGTTGTGTCATAGGCTTTACGGATGTCCAAGAATACCGCCTGTACATATTTTTTCCTGCTGAGAGGGGTTCTTATCGCTTGTTCAAACATTGCCAGGTGGTCGGTTGTTGTTTTTGCTTTCCTGAAGGCGTACTGGTGCTCGTATAGTAAGTTCCTTGTTTCTAGTAGGTGCATTAGTCGATTGTTGATCATCCTTTCATAGATTTTTGCTAAACAGCTGTTCAGAAAGATGGATCTGTTTGCGCGCCCTTTCCCTTGTAGATCGGAACGACAATGGATTCATTCCATTCTTCAGGGTATTCCGAGTTTTTCCACGGCCTGTTATATGCTTCTAAGAGTTGTTTTTGACAATCTGGTGGGATTTTCGAGATCATTGAGTAATGTACGTTGTCCTTGCCAGGCGACGAGCACTTCAGTCCTTCGAGGGCTTCGTACAGTTCATTTAGTCTGAGCTCTGAGTTGTATTCAGCATCAACTTCATTAGACGTGTCGAGTGGGCAGGCTTCTATTACCTTTTTTTGTCGTTTGAACTCTTCTCCATGCACTGCATCGCTCGAGATTACCTGGAATGCAATACTAATTGATTCCGCGATTTGTTCATCGTCGCTTACAGTTCCGTTTTCGGGTTTTATTGTTCTAACCCTTGGGTTTGTCTTCAATCCTTGTATTCGTTTAAGGGTGTTCCACATGTCTTTCGTGGGAGTTTGAACAGTGAAATTGTTTGCAAGCTCAATCCAACTTTGTTTTTTTTGCAGTTTGGATAACTTTCCTTGCGTGGGCTCTCGCTTTCCTGAAAGTTTCAAGTAGGCCGTTTTCATTGTTTTCTCTTGCTGGTGATGATTTTAGTTTTCTTAAGGCTCTTTTCCTGGCGTGGATTGCTGAAGCGATTTCAGCGTTCCACCAAGGTACGCTTTTAGTTGTATAATTCCCATTTGTTCGAGGTATGGCTGTATTTGCTGCTTTGATTATTTCCCTGGTGATGTGTGAAATTTGGTCCGATGCACGATCCTGTCGCTGAAAGAGGATCAGGTCTTGGTAAAGCTGCCAGTCGGCACGTTCAATTTTCCATGTTTGCCGATTTTGAGAAATGGATGTTGAGCCAGGAAAGTTGATCCACATTGGTATATGGTTGCTTCCGTGTGAGCTATCTGCTATCGTCCAATCTGATCGGCCTGCGATCTCCTGGGTGCAGAGAGCTACATCAATACGGGAGAATGTTCCGTGTGTTTGGTTGATATGCGTACTTTCACCGTTGTTTAACACGATCAAATCACTTTTTTCTATCACTTGTTCAATTATTTTTCCTCGCTTGCTAATTTTCGTCGATCCCCATAGCGGGTGGTGGGCGTTCACGTCACCAACGATGAGTATGGGCTTAGGTATTACACTTATTAGGTTCAGTATTTCATTTTCGCTGATATCATCTTTAGGGGGCAAGTACACATTCACTACGTGGCAATTTATTGGGGGACCTACCTTGACTATTACTGCTTCTAGTTGAGATTGCACTTCAATTTCTTCGCTGTCTATTCCGGATTTTATTGCCGTTATAACTCCGCCTGCGGCTCTGCTGCCGCTGGTGCGTTACCGATGGTACGTTGTGAAACCGTGAATTTTTGCTGCATCGTTCGTTGGGCACATGGTTTCTTGAAGGCATACGACTAGTGGGTCGTGTTCCGTCACAATTATGTCAAGTTCAGCTTTGCCGGTTCGTAGTCCTGGGATGTTCCAGGATATGAGAGAGTGGTTTTTTTCTGTTTTTTGATAGGTTTTATTAATCGTTGTAGTTGTTTAGGAGAGGGTTTGTCCAAGGTCCATTGGTAATTCCATATTACTCTGGGTCGTTTTTTTTGGGCGACCTACTTTCCTCCTAACTATCTCTGTGGACTTTTTTTGAGGCTTGGTTTCGATCTGAGTGGTTGAAACCGAGCTCGCCATGCTTAATTCCGAAATCGTTTTATTTCGCTTCGGTTTTGGGGAATGACTGCTATCGTTTCCTGTGAGCACTATTTCGTGTGTGTTTTCTTCTTGGTCTGCTTTAATATTTGTGTCTTGTAGTGGGTAGATTTTTTCCAATGGCTTGATCTTACTAACATGACTTGATGTCGCTTGTTTGGATGCTTCAGCATTGCTGCTTGTTTCTGGGATTGCTACACTGCAAGTGCACTTGCAATTGCATCGGCGGTTGTTTTGGTTCACCGCGTCGGTGTAGCTGGTCTTTGGAGTTTCGCGCAGCTCTACAAGCTGCATTGCTTCCAAGAACGTGATATCACGGTCTACTTTTAATTTTACTATCTCCACCTCTTTGTTAAAGATTCGGCATCTTCGATCGAGCGCAGAGTGCGGCTCTCCGCAATTCACGCATTTAGGATTTTTGTCGCATTGTTCTCCGTGCTCTTTGTCTCCGCAGTTTGCACATAGCTTATCTCTGTTACAGTTTTTACCGATGTGACCAAAAGCAAAGCACTGGAAGCATCGCATTGGACGGGGATAATACGGTCTGGTTTTAACGTTCAGGAAACCAACTTTAATCTCTTGTGGAGGTACTGTTGTTTCTAGTGTTAGTATGAATGTCGACGTTTTGGTTGGAATGCCATTTGTTTTCCTTAGAATTCGCTCAAGTTTCGTAACCTTTTGCGCGCGTAGTTCTTCGAGTATCTCTTCGTCTCCGATTTCAAGGAGATCTCTGCACGAGATAACGATCCGGCATGAGTTGAGAGATTTGTGTTCGGCGATCGAAACATTGACGCTTTGCGCAAGAGATTTTAGCTTCTCCAATTGTTTTCCTTGTTTATCAGTTTTCGTATGGATCAAAATCTTACCGTCCTTGATGCGTTTGACACTGTTGACATCTCCGCAACAGTTCCTTATAGCTTTGTCAATAAGAAACGGGGAGAGTTTTTTCAGCGTCTGGCCCTCGTCCGTACGTTCTAGTACCAGGTACCGTCCTTCGGTTCGTTGAGATATTTGCCCCAGCGCCGGAAAGACCCTACCGCTGAACGACGGACCAGCAGCCATGCCGCCAATAGGCCACAACCAAAACACTTGTTTTGTATTCACTTTCACTCGGGTTATAATGTACGCTAGTGTTGGTAATCACTCAAGATGATTATGATGGCGGTTTGATATGATACTGAGAGCTATATCGTATTTTGACTCTATTTTTAGAGCCTTCACACTACTTTCGTTTCTAATTTCAGTCAACAGCTGAAGATCGGAAACTCATCTTCCGATTTATGAGTGTTTTCACTAGGATCGGTTAGTATTTCACGGTAAATACCGGGGCTTCACTTGGAGCCAAGCGCGCGTGGATTATTACCTGCAAAACCCGAACACTCGAATGTCGATGAAAATGATGATGATACACTAAACTAAAAACTTATTCAATTGAATAATTACAAACTTGCTCTAGTTTAAGCGCTTAGATTGTTAGCGAATGATAAAATTGACATTTAGATTCTTTCTTGATAATTGGTTCTATTGAATTTTGATCCCTTTTCACAAATTTTTACATTGTTAAGTTTTTGAATAACGTCCTTTAACTAGAAGTCAATTAAGATGAATTCAAAGTTACTTGAAAGCTCAATTTTAGATACAAACAACCTAAAGGTTTAAACCTGAGAAAATGAAACTATTTTATTTTACGATAACAATTTTCGAGAAACGTACAAACTTATTAATTTTATAAACAGTTAATCGATTCAAGAGAAGATTTTATTTATATTAACGAAAAATGTTGTACCAGTAAACTCAGTAATAGTGTAATTTTATTAATCCTTCTTCAAAATCGTCAATAATTTTCGGAAAGTGTCGGTAAATAATATGGCACCAATACGAGGAAGAAAACATGTGAAACTGTCAGCATAAAATATTTAGTTACTTACAATGGTTTTCGCTTTGGCATATTAGGAATGGAAACGCAACAAAATCCCGAAATTTTGTTCATATTGTAACTTGATGTTATTAACACATGAATGAACATTGTCATAGTTACAACGTGTGTAGCCATCAGACGCTTATTGTTTTGAAGCAAATAATAATTAAACTGAAACTGGCGGTTAACCAAATTCTACGAGGGTTCCTATTCAAACGATACATGTAAAATCGCAGGTAAACTTACCTTGAGTTTATCTTTGATACTATATGATATTGCATCTAATTGTACTGTATATGTGAGCCTGTGGAACTCATTTATACTACTAAACCGAGGAGGCCGCTTTTAAATAAGTTTCAGAATTTAATTTTGAATCTTTTGAAGCGTTTAATTCCTGGTGGGACAACAACTTGTTCAGTCACATTGTCACGTTTTGTTCGTATGGGAATGGAGATTCAAGTATGCAAACCGATCCGTTAACAAATTAAAACATTTTTAAGCTTACAATATTGAAGCTTTGGAATCATTTAAATTAGGAAAATCCATTAACAAATCATCGAGGAACAAGCGCTGCAAATTAGATCCGAAAAATCTATCGCCGATAATTCTAAATTGGCCTGATAGTTACCAGAGAACCAAAATAAAATACTCAATTCAAACCAAATTTTCAATGGTATGCAATTGAAATATTCAAATGACGTTGTCTCATAAGTTTAAGTTAAATGTTTCCGAATCGATTGATTGTTGAATTATATAAATCCATCAACAAATGACTGAGTTATTAACGTTCAAAATTATGACGAAAAAAGGTTACGCAGCTATTATTGAAACTTTCAATTGACACCCGGCCCCGTATAGCGAAGAGTAAGGCATTTTTAATGCCAAAAAATTAATACTGCTGGAAAAAATTTATTGTTTATTTTTACCTTTCTTATATAAAAGGTTATGCAATCACCCCGGAAGGCCGAGCGTCTTATACCATTCGACTCAGTTCGTCGAATACGCAAGTAAGTGTGTGAGTATGTGTGTGAAACTTTTTAGACTAACTTTTCTCGGAGATGGCTGGACCGATTTTCACAAACAAATATTCAAATGAATAGTCTTGTGGTCCCACACAAAATTCCTTAATATTACTTGAGTAAGTCCGCTTCCGGTTCCGGAATTACGGGATGAAATGCGCAATATAATGTAAAAATAAGTGCACCATTTTTTTCAGAAATGGCTGAACAGAACGTAACAGAACGGAACAGAGCTTAGATTCAAATGAAAGCTCTTCAGGCCCCATACTTGATTCTTGATTTTTGTTTGTATCTGACTTGCGGTTCCGGTTATTAGAACTTCCCGTTCGCAATTTGAACAAAATACGGCTAAATCTTTCTCGTTGACACCAGCATATCACGAAGCTCAATGATATTTGGTCATGTTAATCCAGTAAAAACCTGGAGGCGTTCCTCTGAGAGTGAATAATCACTTACTGAGTTGATTGGTACATGAGACGTCATGTATGTATTCTGGAAACTACGGACCTTTCTACACAGTATACCCAAAAATTGAAGAAAGTTTTCTAATGTGGAACACATTTTTGTTTTCTATATAGGGGTGTAACAGTTGAGCAAAAGTTCATCATCACTTTTCTCCAACAACTCAGGAGTTCCCCAAAGCAGTAATCTTTGCTTTTCGTGTTATATTTCAATGATGTCTCATTTGCTTTGGGAACTGAACTGCAAACTGACATATGCTGACGACCTGAAATTGGACCTCGACGTCGCAAAATGTCAGATGATCACTTTTCGCCGTACCCTGAAACCTATTAAATTTGACTATCGCATCGATGACTGGAGTTACCTAGGTTCGCGATTTGGGAATACTGCTAGATGAAAAATTATCATTTGATTTACAACGATCACAGATCATCTCAAAAGCATCACGTCAATTGGGCTTTATCAGTTTGTTTGAAAGCTTTGTATTGTTCACTTGTCCGGCCAACTTTCGTGGAGCATACGCATTGAAAGAGTTCAAAATTTATGTTTCATTGTGTTTTATTACTTTCGATTATGTTTTTGAAAAGATAGTGGTTTTTGCGTCCGTTTGAGAATGACAAACGAACAGTTCAACTCAAATGGGTTTTTTCCCACTCTAATTGTCCATTTAGATCTTGTATCCGATGGACACAATAATAGTAAATAAATAAATAAATTAGAAACTCAAGAAAAAAAGACGTAGAAATTTGGTCAGGTTTTGAACAACTACAACTCAGTCAATTTTACATCAATTATTAATATTATGTCACCATTTCATTGGAAAGTTTTGATTTGAATGTTGCAAGCCACGTTTTTTTAATTGTATATCATTGAAATGTTGATTAATAGCTAACAGTGTTCTATTTTGTCTGCTAAAAATCTCCGGCATACCAGATTTCTCAGCCATAAATGACGGATTTGAGAGATATATCAATGGGAAAGCATCGCTCAGATTCGTCAATCGATGCAAAAGCGAAGCTGTTTGAAACACGCGAATCTATAAATAGAAGCAAAATTATAGCTAACGTTTCAGTCCTACGTGTAGCATGTCAGGGATAGGTTGTTGCTAGACAGCTAGACAGAAAGTTTTAATTAGTATGCTCTGATCTTGTGTCATGCCAGTGCGGATGAAATTTCATGTTATGTCGTTTTCGCTTGAGAAATTTGCAACTACCCCAGGGTAAATTTTGAGTGCTTAAGATTAATTTCTAATTTTTATAAGATGAACTCGATTGATAATAAGAAAAAGTTTATCGCTTCAACCGAAATCGCAGAATGGTAGTAATAGTAGAGAAACGCTATAAAAATAACTGCTTGCATACAAAACTAGAACACAGGCTTGGCAAGAGAAGCCTAAATATCGATATCCGTATCGCAAGTATGTACAAACATATAATTACATACATTTGGGCTATTGATGTAATTTCGTCGGCTAAAAAACAAATACACATCACAATAAACATAGTCTATATTCTAGGTTCGCGTGTTCGGTGTTGGTTACTAATAAGGACCAATCTAAGCAGACTCTCGTGCATTTGCGGATTAAAAAGTGGGACGATTAATTGAAAATATCGATCATCAGAAATTTTTGTTGCCTTGTTCCACATCAATGGCTCGAACAACCCCATAGGGCTGATCCTTATAGTTTTAATGGACAGCGTCGATAAATGCATAACTTGAAATTATGCAAAAGGTTATAACTCAAAAACGACAAATAACGCATCGCTTTTTTATATCTGTTGTTGCTTCAAATTTTAGAATAAATATAAAAATATATAGCGCTCTCAGTTTACAAACCATGAAAACCATAAAGATATTCGTTTGACGTTTTCAAACACACGGAACTACCCGCGATCCCATTTGAACCAGAATATTAGTTGATTTTCTGAACTCGATTGGTTAAAATTTGGTAGAACTAAACGATTGTTGTTTTAACTAAACTGTCATTTTTGTTTTTCGATTAGCAGAAACGATGGTTGAAACAACTAATTTAACTGTTTGAAAAAAATGCTGTCAATTAGTGAGGACACATACCTTTCAATTTCAATAAATATTTTAGTTGAAATAACTGGTGTTGTTATTGAAACAAAATTCTGTTAGTTGAAAAACAAATCGGTTTTGTTGTTTTCGACATTGCAATTAGTTGAATCAACTCGAACAATGTTATTGATTTGCGAAAATAATCAAAATATACTTACTGATACACGTCATGATCTATTTGAAATAAGTTCGGTTAAGTTAAGTTAAGTTGAGTTAAGTTTGAGATTCATGAAATAAATATCGTTGTTAAAATAGAAAACAGCATTTTATATTGACATGTAATATCATTAGGGCTGGGAAAACCACCGAACACTGATGATTTCAAGTGATCTTAACCAAGGAATAAATTATCATTACGAAATCTAAACTAATCTGATCTCTAAATGATTTAGTGTTTTGTATGATAATGATCATGTCAAGTCGAGATCAGTGAAGATCTAAATTTAAAAAAAAATACTTCTGATTCGATCGGAAATGACTGATGTAGAAAAACGTTTTTAATCAGTAAAAGTAAAAAAATTTACCTAAAATGAGTTTTGAAAGATGATGCCTACAAACGACTGAACTAAAGTTATGCACTGATAATTTTAGTCAATTTATTTAGCTTGGGTGCATCAACCGCTGGGAATTGGAATTTTGCGACGGCAATTCAAACGCGCTATTCAATCGCAGTGCGTTTTGTGTGTTTTAAACCCTTCGTTCCTGTTACTTTTATAAATTAAATTCATGTCAAAAAGCGTTTTATTGCTAATGCATGAACATCATCATCGGTATCAAACAGCTGGAAGTAAAACAGTCTGGTGGAAGTAAATCAATGATCGAATTTGAAGCATAAAATTTTTGCGCATACCTGAAAGATTACGAGATGATCATTCATTAGCATTTTCTAATTTGTCACCAAATCTTTTTCATCCTAAACAAGGTTAACTTTGTCACAACACCGCTGTTAGATAAACACTTGTTATCATAAATTTCTCAAATCGAACACAATTTCACCAAACGCTTTAACCATCGATGTTGTTTTCATTGACATTTTGAAGCGACGCGAACAGATTTCAACTAAAAAAGTTGTTGATTTTGCATTGCGATTATTGTTTTGCTTTCAACTGTCTCCGGCATTTGGCAGCATTCAAAACAACATATTTTTCAACTACTTTAATATATGAAATTAGTTAAATCAACTATCGCAAAAATTAAAAACTGCGTTATCGCAATTTTATGATCGAAGGGTTCTCCGTGCACAAAACTACAACTATATCTCTATCATACGTTTTTCTAGAAAACTATAGACATCCCTCGATAACATATATTTCTGATAACTTTTGACACTCTGATGAAATTTTCATTCTTTCTTTCATTATTCTTTCATTACATCCATCAGCAACATGTAAAAAATTGACACCCGCTCTAGTTCTTGACTGCCGTAACCGAATTTCATATGTGTGATACTCGCGACGTTCATATATTACTACCATTCATATATGAACCACATACCAGTAAGTTCCTGCTTTGTAGATTTCTAGGTTGTACCCGAAGTATGATCGTGTATGTATTATGCAACGGTTGAAACTCATTTCCTCCTTTTCCTTACTTTGATTCCTAAGCCCTGCGCTTGAGTTGCATAAACTACTAGAAACATTGTGGTCGTCCACATTTTTTTTTAAATATGAAAACATATCGCTTTAACATGTTCAACAATTTTTTTATTTATCACTGAAAAATCCGGGGTGGTGCAAAAATTGGAAGAAGGAAAAAATATGTTTCAAAATTTTCAAATATTTTTTTATGGAAGGAATACATTTTCAAAAATTTTGAAAAAAAAAATTGTATACTTTCCCCATAAGGCCTTAAATATACCTGATTTTTTTTTAAATTTTTCGGAGAAGCGGTTCCTTCAAAAATCAAATAAAATAATAATCAATAGGACCACCATAGCTCTGTCAATATGGCAGTTAAAGGGTTGAACTTTTGAGAAAATTGTTTCCAGTCTATGACCTTTCGAATATGGTGTAACAATATGAATTTCCTTTGGGGGCAGATTTCACATGCTTATCCTGCTATAGTTTTTAGCCAACGAATGTTTTGATACATAGTAGAGCGGCAAGTAGATCGGTTAGTTCAAATCCAACAAACCAGACTGTATTGTTTGTTACTTCTAATGTTATTTTATGCAATACCAACCGTTCTGTGGCTAGAATCGATCATATAATGATTTTTTTTAACAATTTGTATTCAGGCCAATTTGCGTATATATATATATATATATATATATATATATATATATATATATATATATATATATATATATATATATATATATATATATATATATATATATATATATATATATATATATATATGTATATATATATATATATATATATATATATATATATATATATATATATATATATATATATATATATATATATATATATATATATATATATATATATATATATATATATATATATATATATATATATATATATATAAGCTGTACGTGGCCGATTGACCCAAGTTTTTGTTACACAATATTATTTTTTTATTGTTGGATCTCGTTGTCACCCTTCTTATAGGGGGGAGAGGACCTTCCATTTCCTTCTAGCGAAGATTGGAGGTCACTTTGTTCGTGGCTCATATCATCTATTGCTACATCGTTGGAGTAGTGAGTGGTTTCCGTTTCCTTGTTTTCATTGTTGATCGCAGTCTTGGGTTCATTCGTAGTTGCTGTAGATGCGATTGGTACATTGATTGCAGTTGATAGATGGTTAGAAGGTAAAGGTATTTTTGAAACAGGAGCCCTGCATTCACTAGTTTCCATTGTTGAGCGGTTGTCCTTTTTTTTGTTTGAAAATTTACTATCGCAGTTCATTTTCAAGGTTTGCCGTTTCAGTGCAAGGTTTGCCGTAGTGTGCAGGTTGTTCACAAAACTGACATGTAACCTGTTGATTTTCATAGGTAATCAGCGTTTTACACGGATGTATCCCGTCTTGATCACAAATGATGTAAGATGAAATTTCCTTACGTAGTTGCATACGTACCACTCGCACGCCATTCCGGATACCCGGGAAAAAAATCCGCCATACTTCCCTTTCGACGGAAAGAACTTCACCGTACTGCGACATACTTTTCCAAGCGAACTGATGGCTGGTCTGCGGGGGAAGGTCATGCACGCGCACTTCTATGGCATTGTCCACCATGTAAACAGGGATTTTATATTTAACATTGTCATGATCAACACTGTGCACCCCGTTATTAACCGAAGCAAATGCAATTGCATTTCTTTCACGTTTGAACATAATGTACACACAGTTAGACGCCTTGTTGAATTGAATTTCACTTACATCATTAACGTTTCGATGCATTCGTTCCTTAAGCAAGATTTCAATTTTGGTTGCTGCTGGTCTAACTTTGCAGTGCTTGAAATCAATACAAATTGAATATGGTGTTGTAGGCCAAGTTTCATGCTTTGTTAAATCGTATTTGACAATTTCGTACACTCTATTGTTCACTACACTGTATTGTCTTTGTTTCTGTCGTCTCGACCGGAAGAAATTTTCGACTGTGTCTGATGAGATGCGAACACGAACACGATTACGTTCAAAAGTCAAGAACTGAGCAAAGTTATCAAATGATAAACCAATTACAGAACTCGATGGTAAAGTTTATACCAAAAGTGCGCAACCCCGAAAGTGTTTGAATTTCAATACATCAAATTGAATAGTTCTGAGTGTTGTTTTCGGCACAACGGCACCAATCGAAATAAATTCGATAACATCTACGGCAAATATGGAGACAATGTTTTTTCCAGCACTATCTATATTGGTTACTAGAAGTCCTGTTTGTTGACTGTGATACGTTATTTAAATTTGTTTGTTTGACTTTGTTGATTTAAGCGAAGCTTGGTTGAGCTTCGGTCAGGACCACAAACGCAATGGGGTGAACAGAAAAAATAAAACACGATGGTCAGTAAACATTGTGCTTCCGATGAATGAACCCTACCGCGGTTGGAGCCGAAGTAAAAATGAACAATCGGCGGGGGGTTTGTTTAGACTACCTTGGAAGAGTATTTGTTTTCAATTATTTTTATTTGACACCGGAACTGGCATCGTCTATCCGAGTGTGTTTACTGTAAATTGGTTACACAGGTGTCAAATCTAAGCCTGAAAAAAATTGCAGTATCCAATAGATTTAAACATGCGGTAGTCGGTTCCCATATTAAAGTCCGGCCCATCTTCTCATGCTCGGGTTAAAGACATAATCATCTTCTTCATCAACTCAAAAAGGCACTACCCTACTTAGTACCATTATCCTCGGTCCTCACCCTTTTCATTGGCTTTGCATCAGATAATTTTAATGAAAAAATATTTTGCCACTAGCAGTCATGACACTTATCCTTGCCTCTTTCGTTAGTTCATTTTCGTTCGTTCGAGTTTCCCACGATGATGACGGCGACACCGGCCAACGACTTGACATTACCGAACGGCTCACAATGTCATCATCACTTACCGCATCATCTTCCTATCACCGTGCAGAGGAAACACTTTTCGTAAGGACCATTCTCTCTACCTGCCTTCCGTGCCTGCCTGACTATCATCTGCCTACCAATTTGAGCTGCAATGCGGAGACCGACGTGGCCCTCCGTCATACGCTCGGTCTTACATGCGATGTTTGGTTGTATATTCAAAAAGGATGTCACATTTTATCGTCTCCAGGATGCTCAAGGCCATTCGTTTCCTTCCTTTCCAGTGTGTTGTACTCCGGCAACATTTTGCATCCGACGCTGAAGGGAGTACCGAGTGTGCCTTTGATGAACTGGCAGATTCTTTCATGTGAACGATAAGAATGGGAGGAGTGGGAGGGTCTAGTTTTCAATTTCCTGACTGATAAGATCATTAGTCGCCCAGCTGGTTCAAAGTCTGCTAGCGACGTAGAAAATTCAGATTTACACAAACCGTCACCGTCTCGGACATTGACGGATAAATTAGTTGTTCGTACTACCTGATAAATTTTGAATGCAACTTTAATTGGTTTGACTTGCAACAATCGCAGACATTGTAGCTTAATCGGATTTGATTATGTCAGCAGATTGTATATTTTTCCAACACATGTCATCCTAAATAGCATCATCTATCGCTTATAGCCCTACAATTGCCAGTGCAAATTGTAAACATGTACAGCTCCAGTGTTGCCAATTCGGCCGAGAATAGGTTCTGCGCAAACTCACCAATGGCTGTTGCGAGTTGACCGGATGAACCAGTTTCCGGACGTTCCTTCTTTTACTCTGACTGTGGAACACGGATGCTAACTGCACTTCGGCAGATTCAAGTTCACAGTGGAGTAGTCTGGGTCAAGTTGATGATTCAAGAGGTTGTACCACTAGTCTACTGAGGATGCGGAAATTCTGGAGTAATTTCAATTGCGAACGCGAATGGAGTAATTCAGTTGGCACTTCTTTTCGAGCAGCTGGTTTGTCAAACTGAATGGGTTCACTTGGTTTAACTAAATTATATTGGTAGTTTCAAATTCGATGAGTTGTATCCTTACAGGGAAAAGATTACTATTTTTGGTACTGAATATGATTAAATGTTTGTTTGGCATATTGGTAAATCACCCGCCATTTATTATTCGATACTAATTTGAAATGGGTGTACTTTTGTTTCGCTTGTTCGCTATTGTGTTGGATATTTGATTGGCTCTCAAGATCTTCAACGCTTAGCGGTTAAAGTTGAACTGCTAGGTGGCATAATAGCTCCGACTGCACTGTTTAATCGAAGGCGAAACGCACTAGATAAGGCTTACCCGCAAAATACTGTAATATTATGCTCACAAGTTTCTTATTGAAAGAACTGAGCTGAGCTGAAGTAGACCGCCCGTAATTGCACTTCATGATTGACCGAATGAGTGAAAATGCACAATGAATCAAAAAAATTGGTACTTTAGATATGGAAATTATTTTCACTTCGCCTATCCAACCAACTCACTCAGAACTTTGCTATAAATAATTAATAACGATACCGGCCTCGATCGAAGGCTGTGAAACTGATGAAGAAAAGGATTGTTATTCCGACACTCGTTGTTTCTAGACATTTCATTTCCACAAGTATCACTGCATTAGTAGGGATGGGAGAAGATCTTGTATATGTTTTGGTAAACATTACGATCTCAATCAAAACACAGTTGTCTGGTAGGTGATCTACTTATTCCTAATAATATCGACCGATTGAACTATTATAAAACAAAAACTGGACATAAAGCGCGATGATAAACTGTTTTGCAACCTGCTTTCGAACTAATATATTCGAATAAGTTTATCAGAAAAGCTGGCTACCGAATAAAATCAGTAGTTTTTCTTGTAATAGTTTACAGTGCGACGTGTGATCTAACTGATTATATACTACCGGTTATAGAGAGTGCGATGATTAATCATCTTGAATATTTTCCTGTTATTTATTCAACATATCACAAAAGGCAGATTTTTTTACATTATTAAAATAGTAATTTCAATGGATATTCGCGAGAGATGATGATAAAAATTAATCAAGTTGTAGTTCTAAAAATTAAAAATAATGTAAAAATAGAAAACTATTCTTAAATGCAAAAAGAAATTTATAATAAAGAGTTCTCTCGAAAAATTTAGAATAACTAGGGTAACGGCTCCCTATTTCATCTGAGCTCCTATTTTCATCTCATCCCTTCATCTCATTACTTTGAACACGAATAATATCTTACAACGTACTTGAATCAAACTGTGAAATATTTTAAAATGATTGTTTAAGCTATTGTCACACTTTCCCATTGGAAGAAATGGTTTTGAATTCTTCGGTGATCGTTTTTTTTTTTTCATTTAAAACAAACCGACCTTTCAATTTAGGACACATTTTCGTCTCAAAATTTACAGTTCGTCATGTTTTAGAATAATTAATTTGTCTCAAAACATTATCACTATTTCACACAATTACACTACTATTGAAATCAAATTTGTTTAAAATTTTAATATAAATACTTATCAGTGTTCATCATCAAATATCTGCCCAAAAGATTTCCATTTTAACATATGATTTGTTCGTTGATTGATAAACTTTTAAAGAATCACTGCAATGTAATAGAATCAGAGAGAAAAGTTTGCTTTTAACTTTTCATGAACCTGTACAAACCTGTATTAAATATAGGAAATCTGTATCAAAAACTGTACTGATTTAAACCAAATGCATGCAAATCTCTGGTTCTGCATTTTGTTTTTAGAAAGGCCGATGCCTAAATAGTAACAAATCTTTTTTTGTTTTTTTTTTAAGTTTACCAAATTAATATTACTAATTTAATTTTTCGGAAATGTGAATCAATACTCAATGTGGAACAAGGCGAATTAAGCAGAAATATGAAATAAATATGTAAAACAACCAAAATTGAAATTCTAAAAAAATCTGGTAATCGAAATTGGGAAAAGATCCTGCAATTGTGGCAGTACGATCTTACATATTTCTCAAAATCTCAACAACTTCGTTCAAGCGTTCAAATCTTTTAATAATTGAAAAATGAATGTGATTTATTTCAGTTTCATACTCCACACAACAAAGAACCCATAACCTGCTCAGACTAACTAATTCGCTCTCCCTTTTCATATTTGCATTTCATTGGAAAGATCCCAAGCTGGTCATACAAACACTAAACCAAGTATCAAAACAGCTTATTTAGTAAGAAAATGTGTAGACTCTAGTAACGTCAGTCGGTGGACACGTGTTTCTCTTACAATACCATCACTTTTGAGTACATAAGATATAGAAAATGCATTTGATGATAAGATCAAAACACAATTTAAGTCTGCAATGAGATATGAACTGATGGAAAACGATAACATTGCTGATGAATCGTTATTTGAAAAAGAAATGGCAACAAGGGATGCGGACGAAGTGAGGTCACCACCACCTAACAAGTTTCTTGTGGAAAGATAAACAAAACTTTTGTTCCTCAATATAGTAGAAGGAAGTAATGCCGTGAACTAGCTATTATGATTTAATGAATTAAGTGATTTCAAGGTGAGCAAACAATTGCTTATTCGTATAATACAAGTGATCTTCATGTATTCGTGACTAAAGGTGTGACGTTATTTTCAAGAACGCATTGTTTCAGGAAGACAAAATAAGATGTCTTCCAGAAAAGTATACCAGGTAAGTATTTCCTGAATTACTTGTTCTGCAAAATAAAATTATTGTTTTGCCTTTCTCATATAGAAAGGTTATGCAATCACTGTGAAAACCGACTTTTGAACCGAGGCCCGGAGGGCCGAGTGTCATATACCATTCGACTCAGTTCGTCGAGTACGCAAAATGTCTGTGTGTGTATGTGTGTGTGTATGTGCGTATGTGTGTATGTAACGTTTTTTTGCACTATTTTTTCTCGGAGATGGCTGAACCGATTTTCACAAACTTAGATTCAAATGAAAGGTCTTGAGGTCCCATACAAAATTCCTGAATATTATTTGGATCCGACTTTTGGTTCTGGAATTATGGGGTAAAATGTGCAAAAAAAAGAAAATATGTATTTTAACTTTTCTCATAGATAGCGCGACCGATTTTCACAAACTTAGGTTCAAATTAAAGGTCCTGTGGTCCGATGCGTTATTCCTGAATTTCATGCGGATCCGACTTCCGGATCCGGAAATATAGGGTAAAGTGTGTTAAAAATTGTACACCATAACTGAAAAGGGGGAAAAACCTTAAAAAAATTTCTAAATCGACCTCAAATCTTTTCCAATTTGATGGTTTTTATCAGTAGACGGTCAAACAAACCGATTTCGGTTATTCTTTTAAGAATCGAAAAAAATTTTTTTTTCGCCTTCTTGCCTTTCTCATATAGAAAGGTTATGCAATCACTGCGAAAACCGACTTTTGAACCGAGGCCCGGAGGGCCGAGTGTCATATACCATTCGACTCAGTTCGTTGAGTACGCAAAATGTCTGTGTGTGTATGTGTGTGTGTGTATGTGCGTATGTGTGTATGTAACGTTTTTTGCACTAACTTTATGGGGTAAAATGTGCAAAAAAATGAAAATATGTGTTCTAACTTTTCTCATAGATGGCGCAACCGATTTTCACAAACTTAGGATCAAATGAAAGTTCCTGTGTTCCCATACGTAATTCCTGAATTTTATTCGGATCTGACTTCCGGATCCGGAAATATAGGGTAAAGTGTGTTAAAAATTTTATACCATCACTGAAAAGAGCGAAAAACCGTAAAAAGTTTTCTAAATCGACCTCAAATCTTTTCCAATTGATAGTTTTTATCAGTAGACGGTCAAACAAATCTATTTCGATTGTTCTTTTAAGAATCGAAGAAAAATAATTTTGAAGAATACCACAGTATTATATTGGTATGATAGTATGATTGATATGAGAAAGGCATCATTACACCACTAGGTGGATTAAGACAGGTTTTTGGCATTAAAAACCTTAATTTTTTTCTGTCATAATTTTGAACGATAATAACTCAGTCATTTGTTGATGAATTGATATAATTTCACAACTAATCCATCCGAAAGTATATAACTTAAACATGTATGGCAATGTCGTTCCAGTATTTCAATAGCGTACTATTGAAAAATTGGTTAGAAGCGATCTTTTTTCACGAACCAACCACAGTAGGTCAAAATGATGTCATCCTCTTGATTTTTCGTGCACATCCGACGGTATACATCTAGAATTTCATATAGTAACAGATCTGGTTCGTTCGGCATAGGGAAGCTTCGCTTCATGCATAAAAATACCGTATCATTCTTCGTAGTATGAAATTTGAAACAACCATGCTCCAGCACGCGTAAATAGAAAAATTAACTTTTTACTGGTGGTAGATAGAGAACTTTTGTCTTCGAAAACATTGTAGCCATTGCAATTTCTGGTAACTTTGCTGAAGAAAACATTTCGCTAACTTTAACCGTTAATTCGGTATTCGGTAATATTACTAAAAGGTTTTAAAAACCAGTTCTTTCGTTCTAACTTTTTTCACATTATTTCTAGTAAAATGATTTGTTCAACAAAGTGTTAGATTTTGTAAAAATACTAAAATTGGGTAAACTTCAAAGCTCTATGACAATTTTTTAAATAGTTATGAATAGTTTTAAATAAAAAAAAGTAATGCGGGTGGGTAATGTCAGAGACATAACTGGATGTCGTGAATACGAAAACAAATGACACGTTCCTTAATACTTCCGAGCATCAATTAGTTGATCAATTGTATGAATTATGCAAGCATTCCCCTTTTTCACTACTAGAATTAGAATTTGCACCTAAACTAAAGTACAGATTAGTTACATTATACATTATG
The DNA here is from genome assembly GCF_030247185.1 of Malaya genurostris. Classification (NCBI taxonomy): domain Eukaryota; kingdom Metazoa; phylum Arthropoda; class Insecta; order Diptera; family Culicidae; genus Malaya; species Malaya genurostris. The sequence goes on from NC_080572.1 coordinate 192,911,637, forward strand.
AAACACAAATATTATGAAATAACCAGTACAGTTCTTTATAATAAAAATAGCCGCATACAGAATTTTAATGTCGATTATTTCATTTCGGATTTGCATAATTTATTAAAGGAAACTATCAATATGCTGTAGGGATTCGTTTCTAACATTCAGAAGGATCAAATTGCATAATTCTCTACGACATCAAACTCTGGAACATTTTTCGCAAAAACAAAGAAGGCTTGATCTCAATTAGCGTTAATACCAAAAATGCATTCACCAAAACATTTTTCATGTTTATTTCAAATCAAAAATCGAGTCTAAAAATTTAAATTAATTTTTTTTCTTAGCATAGAGTTATTAAAAAATCTTTGAATATGGCTACACTGTAGCCGATACGTTGGTATTTATTTCACAGGGCGAAAATGACGAGCAAGTTTAATCGGAAGGAAGAATAAGAAGCCAGTTGTCAGGTTTTGTCTTAGAGCGAAGCTAGCTTTGCAAACGACACAAAATACATCTGGTCGCAGTGGCGGTAGAATCCAAACTGATCCAATTTTGGTTAAGAGGTTTCTTTCTACGTGATTTCGTTTGTAGCTTTTACACTAATGGGCGGTCCTAACGGCTATAAAATGCAGCATATAGAATTTTAATTTCGATTATTTCATTTCGGATTTGCTTTTCATTGAAAGAAACTATCAGGATGCTGTACGGAATTCATTCCTGCCTCCCAGAAGGACCAAATTGTGGAACTCACTACGATATTAAACACTGTTCGGAACATTTTTCTCGAACGATTTGTTATACAACAGCAGATATTTTGTTTTCTTCCTCAGAACGCATTCTGATTGGCTGGTGTTGACATGGGTCAAATGAGACAGGTTTTTCAATAGTGTACTATTGAAATACTTCAATGCTTTTGCTATATAAGATTAAGTTGAAAAATTTCGATTCTATTGGTAGTTAGATTATATAAATCCTTTCACAGATCACGGAGCTATGAGCTTTAAAAATACGAGCAAGGCAAACGCGCCTTATGGATTATCCCCTTTGATACTCGTTTATACCAAACATTTCAGAAAAGTTTAATTTTGAATTATTAGAGATTATGTCACACAACTGATAATTTTAAAATAAAATTGTGATCATATTTCCGATTATTTTTGTGTAGCCAAAATTATATAATATTTTTGTGTAGCAAAAATTATGTTGATTCGTTAGATACAACAAGAGATATTCACGATCAAAAACTTATCACCCTCTCAAAGGGTAAATTTTGAAAATGCACCCCATAGTAAAGTAAGTCGTATTCACAACAAAATGGTCAAATTACGTACTTCATTATTTCAGAAGGTTGCAAAATGTTGCAGATCAAACTAACTACTTTAAAAGTACTTTTCATTTACATCAAAACCTTGAAGAAATTGTTTGTACCCGATTCGTATTTAAAAATTTTCTTAAACATAAATAAAATGAACATACTATAAGTTATAAGTTATAAGTTCAACAAACTCTAATTTATCTTCTGAATTTTTCAAACTAAAAGTATGTGATGAATTCTTACACTTATCATTGAAACTCAAAAACCTACTTATATACGGTGAAAGGAGCTTCAATGAAATCTAAGTTCTTGTTATAAGACTCTTGTTTCCTTCGAGAAATTCGGTATCAGAAATGATTCAATCACTTGCGATCCATGCCACTACTTTTCATAGACAGAAGCCAACATAGAATAGTGTAAGTTGCTGCGTTTTTCGAAAAAATAGGTATTAAATTTAGGAAAGTTCATTTAATGGTCAGATGTAATGGCTTGAGTTATGCTTTCTGTGTGGCATGCTTCAACGCCAGTGTACTGGGAGCTTAACCCAACTTCGGTTGTGAGCGTAACATTCGGCAGCACTGCCAAAAGCGCCATTTTTGGAGGAACAAGAATAAGTCGAGCTCAGTTCACTTCGCGCCCCAGACCGCATAACAGGTAAGAAGCTTTATCGGGTCCAGAACTCAAACAGGAAACAAAATGGAGGTTTCATCTACAAACCGAGATAAACTCGGTTTTGCACACTTTCGTATCGTCAATACCCATTACATTGACCGTTTGTTCCGCGAAACAGTTTTTTTTTTTCAAATAAATATATGAAATACTCATAGACTACTTCGTCATATAACATATCGATTACAAATGACGGTATTCAAAGGCACGTGGACTGTCTGAAGAAAATCAAAATTCTCGTAGCTACACTTTATTTTAGAAATCATACAAAAAATCATACAAAAAATTAACCTTTATGATTTAGCTAACACTAACACTTAACAAAAATTCATTCATGCGACTGTTTGCCTTTCTCATATAGAAAGGTTATGCAATCACTGTGAAAACCTTTTGAACCGAGACCCGGAGGGCCGAGTGTCATATACCATTCGACTCAGTTCCTCGAGTACACAAAATGTCTGTATGTGTGTATGTATGTATGTAACATATTTTGCACTCACTTTTCTCAGAAATGGCATAACTGATTTTCACAAACTTATATTCCATTCAAAGGGCTGTAACCCCATACAAATTTCCTGAACTTTATTCGAATCCAACTTCCTGTTCCGGAATTACATGATGATATGTCCAAAAAAAATGCAAATAACTTCACCAAGTTTTCTCAGAGATGGCGGAACCGATTCTGATAAACTTAGATTCAAATGAAAGGTCTTAGACAAAGTTCCTGAATTGCATTTTGATCCAACTTCCGGTTCCGGAATAACAGGACGATTAGTTTAAAAATTACAATTTAAAATAATTGCGTCACTTTTCTCAGAGATGGCGTGACCGATTTTACCAAAATTTAGTTCAAATAAAAGGTCTCATAATCCTTCACGAAAAGTTTCACCCGGATACAACTTCCGGTTCCGGAATTATAGGGTAAAGTGTGTTGAAAATTTGATACCCTCACTTAAAGTGGCGAAAGAAAAAACATAAAAAAATTCTACACTGACCCGGTGACTATTCCAAGCGGTAGCAATTATCAGTGGACAAATGAAATAATCCGATTTTGGTTAACCTGATTCCCGGTATCCGATTCCAGAAGCATCGGGAATAGTGGTCATATATTCCAAAATGGATCTCACTCACTTTTCTCAGCGATGGTTTGACAGATTTTCACAAATGAATATAGGTTCAAATGAAATGTCTCGTGGTCCCATATTGAATTTCTGAATTACAGGGTGAAGATTATTAAAATATTTATACCGTTACTAAAAGCGGTAAGTAAGACTAAACTAATTTCTAAACTAATTTCTAAACTTGCCTTAAAACTATTCCAATCGATTGTCATTGTCAGTAGACGACCAAACAAATTGATGTCGGCTTTTTTGATTCCCGGTTTTCGATTAACGACCGGATATTGTGACTACACACTTAAAAATTTTTATATCTTATTAGATGCACATAAATGGAGCGTCACAGTTCACGCAAATTTATGTGGAAGAACATTTAATATTGTGTCTAAAACTCCATACATGAAATTCATTGGAATGAAAAAAAGAATACTGAGAACAACCGTTGCGACTTGAATTGAGAATCATTGGACCGCAAGTACGTCTGTTAATCGACCAAGCCACAGAAGCATGCACCTACTTGGCTGGTAAAAGGTGCATTTGAATTCATACAGCCGCACCTACTAGCTGAACGCAAGTTACAGTCGAAACCAGTAAAATTCAAGCTCATCTAACATTAAGTCATTACAAATAAAAATTTCCGTCGTTTGACAAATTAGGTCTTTATGAATTACTTCGTATGAGGAATTAAGTAACGTGTATTATTCAAATTTTTTTGGTGTGTATAGACTCAAAAATAGATAGGCACTTTACTCGGACCGACTTCGAATATACCGGTTCCTGGATTCCGATTTCGGAAGTACCTGCAAGTCTGTACACTCCTAAAAATTTTGAATTTTACAGGTGACTTAATCCCTCATACGATGTAATTCATAAAGACCTAATTTGTCAAATGACAGAAAATTTTATTTGTAATGACTTAATGTTAGATGAGCTTGAGTTTTACTGGTTTCGACTGTAACTTGCGTTCTGCTAGCAGGTTCGACTGTATAAATTTACATGTACCTTTTACCAGGCAAACAGATGCATGCTTCTGTGGCTCAGCCGATTAACAGACGTACTTGCTATCCAATGATTCTCGGTTCAAGTCGCGGTGGTTTCTATCAGTATTCTTTTTTTTATTTCAATGAATTTCATGTCATGGAGTCTTAGACACAATATTAAATGTTCTTCGACGAAAATTTGCGTGAGCTGCGACGCTCCATTTATGTGCATCTAATAAGATGTAAAATCACAGGGTTTTTTTAAGTGTGTAGGTTATACTAGTTGATGGATAAACCTTTTTGTTGTTCAAGAATCAAACAAAATTATTTTGCGAAAATCCACACATTTATATATGAGACTTTGAGAGATATGAGAAAGGCATCATTACACCACTAGGTGTATTAAAACAGGTTTTTGTCTTCTAATTCCGTAGTAATTAACTGGAAGAAACTATCGAATACGCCATGAAGTTCCTTTCACCGGTTTTTGAGTTACAACGATAAGTGTAAGCATTCATCATATACTTTTAGTTTGAATGATTCAGAAGATGAATTAGAGTTTGTTGAACTTATTGTAACTTATAGTATGTTCATTTTATTTATGTTTAAGAAAAAAATTAAATACGAAAAGTCCATAAATATCATATACATCAGATATACATTCGCTCATTGAATCTCAGGGTACTATCGGCTACAAACCATTTCTTCAAGGTTTTGATGTAAATAAAAAGTACTTTCAAAGCAGTGAGTTTGATTTGCAACCTTCTGAAATAATTAAGTACGAAATATGACCATTTATTATATAAAACTATCCATAACTATTTCGAAAATGGTCATAGAGCTTCGAATTTTTCTACAATTTTTGTATTTTTACAAAATCTAACACTTTGTTGAACAAATCATTTTACTAGAATTAATGTGAAAAAAGTTAGAACGAAAAAACTGATTTATTAAAACCTTTTAGTAATATTACTGAATGAGTTAACAGCTAAAGTTAGCGAAATGTTTTCTTCAGCAAAGTTACCAGAAATTGAAATGGCTACAATATTTTCTAAGATCAAAACTCGTCATCCGCCTCCAGTAAAAAGTTGATTTTTCTATTTGTTCTTACACACGTACTGGAACACGGTCGTTCATTCACATAAGACCGCGTTAATAACCCCTACAACTTAGGAGAAGACACCAACAAGGATAAGTTTATGGTAAGGCCGTGAAATAATTAAAGGCATGAAATTGCAATTTTGAACCACTGTGCATTATTCAAAATAAAAATAAAAAGATTGAATGATTCTCCACCTTTGCCAAAGAATGAGGCATAACAAACAAACAATCGCAGCAACCAGTTATTATCATCCGACCGTCCAGATCACGCGTAGACTTTAAAAAATGCCATGTTTTTGCAAGTTTCTTCCCAAAAGCAAGCATTACTGCACATTGGACAATGCAAGTGTCAACTTAACGACCGAACCGGTAGCAACAACTCAGCAGGTGTCAGCCTCGGAGGTGGTGCAACTGAAGGCAGAGGTGTGGTGTCTGAGAAATTCTCTGTCGGACTCATATTCCATCAACAGCAACATGCAGGTTCGTATGAAAACGGTTTTGTTGTTGCGGTTTTCTTTATGAGGTCTAAAAATCTTCCTGTTTCACGCCGAACGCAGGATACAATCACCCAAACGGTCGCGGAAAAGTACGCACTCTTGGAAGAATTGTGCATGGCAAAAAATGAAACGGCCCTGTTGGAAACGCAACATCGAACGGAGCGGGATCTCTACCGACAGGAGAAGGATAGGTTTCTGCAGGAAATTGCATCCCATCGGATGAAAATAAACGAGCTCTCGCAGCTAGTGGTAGGTATATTGTTGGTGCAATTTTGGTGAATGACATCGACAGTGTCGCAATTCCTTCCCCTGTCTAGGAGAAAATCTCCGAGCAAAACATTCAGTTAAAGAAGTCACTGCTCGAGGCGAATGACACAATTTACAAAATCGGACGAAAATATATGAAGCTCAAATGCATAGATTGATGAAGTGTTTTTTATTAGTATTCATTGTTTTTGAATGGTAGAACTGAATTATAAAAGGTTTTGAATTTAAATATAATGTTGACGTTATTAATATGTGTAGTCGAAAGTTAGTCACCGGGCAGGATTCATATTGAGCGAAATGTATATTATATTAATGCAACAATCTAGTTTCCATGCTCAGCTGGTTTTACTAGACCAGCATTGGAAGGTGTCAAAACCATAAGTTTTTCGAATCACAGAGGAGTTATCGTACCAATTTATGACCAAACCAAGCAACTCTTCTTGTTCTGATGCGTCCGTAGATGAGGAATTTCACACCTGCATCAATTTTGCTAGTGACCTGCACAGTAACGAATGCGCGCAACACGACCTTGCAGGGTCTGTGGGGACAATTTTCATCAAAATGTCTCGTAATTTTGCTAGCTGATGGAGGACGAGACGGTTGCTTTATGTATCGGATAGACACACGAGCTGCACCATATCAGAAGTATGATCTGTCGTGTGCCGAATGATGTGTTGTTCACCTGCTACTCTGGATGGGTCCCCCGAGTGCTGTTTAGGCCATCGAGTAGAGACCGACCATGGAAGAATGACTGAATTAGACTGATGCACTGGACGTGTTGCTTATTTACGTAGTGGGTTGGCAGGAGGTTTGGAAAAATACCAGCATCCTGTTTGCAGTAACACAGTTTGCCTAGCGTGTTGTCCGATGTGGTTACATTTTCGGAAATAATAACTCACCTGTCCCCCGGAATCCCGTTATATCCGGAGTTATGGTGGAAGTTTTGATGCATTTCACTATACATTTTATAGCAGGATTACGAACGCATTGCTACCGCATTCTCGTCAGATCGATTCTATAAATGGATGACCAAGTAACAATGCGTGTTATTAAAAGTACTTCAGCCCATCTAACGAACATCGTTACAATAAAAAATCGGAGCTGTTGTCGATTTATTAGAGTTTAAAGGTTTAAGAATCAGCAAAATGATCTAAACTTCGTAAAACACATTGACCAATCTTCAGATCGTGGCAAAGTAAACGGTATTGGGTTCATGATTCAAGTTACGGGTTAAATAATGCTAAAATTATCCAGCAAATAGAAGAGCCACGGATCAGGAAAGGTGAGAAACTTTCAAGACGAATCAGCAAAGTGTTTTAATCGCCAGAAACAAAAGATACTTAGTTGAAGTATTATCACTCAGTACAGTATCACTCCCAGACAGTTCAAAATCATCGTACTTAAACCCACGTTCAACGTTGTCAAGAACAAGAAGTGAAAATGACTTCTTGGTATGTTTCTACCGCAGTGAGCAGTGACATGTTGCCGGCTGATGATCGTAGGTGATAAGTGATTTACATGGATTTCTTGTGTCCTGGCCGAAAGTCACATACGCATATATAACCTTATTAAGCGTACGCGTAACAAACGTACGCCGTTGAGAGTACCGAGGAAAGAAGTGGATGGGTGATAATAGAGACATTACCGGATGACGTGAATACGAATAAGATGGATAGTTTAACTGATCATTGAACCTATGCTTTGGAACTTAATTCTGGACCAAGGTTTAGGTTCGGCATTGAATTACGATACTGAATACCAACACCGAACTCAGGACCTGGATTCTGATCAGTAGCTGGATTTTAGTTCCTGAATTCCGGTCGAGGATTCAGTTTTCAAATTCGGATCCGAAATTCAGTAGGTGAGGCATAAGTCCAAAATATAAAGAACGTGCCATTTGAGCCAATTTGTTGGAACTGAATTTTGGAATCAAATTTTAGGTCTGTATTCTTAACTTGAATTCTGGAAATACAAAAAAAGTTGAATCTGAATTCTGGTTCTGAATTTCGATTTTAAATTCCAGAACTTGAGATTCAACACTCAGTTTCAAATTTCTGAACCTGATTTCTGAAACTGAATTCCTAACAGGTATTTTAGAACTGAATTCTGGTCCGTTGCAGAGTTCAGTTTCCAAATTAAGATTCTAGTTCGAAATTCATTTCTGAAATTTAGTTCCGTGATCCAGGTCTAGAATCAAAATCCTGATCTCAGTTTCAGGTTTTGGCTCCAAAATCCAGGCTCAGATTCAAATTCTGAAATTTGATTTAAGTTCCAGAACCTTGGAACTCGATTCTGACCTTGGAATTTGAATTAGAAACTGAATTTTAGTTCTGGACTCTGGAAATGAAAAACAAAATCTGGTCTTGGACTGAATTTCACAACTGAACTTTAGAATTGGATTTTGGACATGGATTAGGGTCGGAACAGAAAAAATTTTTTTTTGAAAAACTTTGACTTTCTGGTACTTAGAAAAAATATAAAAATAAAAGTTCCAGAAAGTCGATTTTTTCAAAAATTTTTTTTTGGGATAACGCTAAAGCTCGACGTTTCATGTAATTTTAAGATTTTTGGCATCAAAAAAATTTTCAATTTCGGAAATTTCATGTACTCCCCCCTATGGTGCTTTTTCAAGATCGAAAATGTTCAAACTATAACCGCTGGGCAGCACCCCTTACCCATATTCGATTCAGCTCAAACTTTGTGTGAGGACTTTTTTCGAGGTGCTTAAACTTTTGAACAATAGCTATTTACGAAATTACAGGTGATTCCAAAATATGGGCACGCTTATATACATTAGAGTGATAAAATACAACGTGTTTTGTCGGTTACGTCACTTATACCATTATATCTCCGGAACCAAAAGTTACAGCCATTTGATCTTTGAACTTGATCAATGGCCCGACAGTAGCTTTCAAACGAGCATAAGTTTGTAAAAGTCGGTTCAGTCATCTCTAAGAAAATTGAGCGCGTAAAAATATCTTCGAAAAGTGAACGCACACACACACACACACACACACACACACACACACACACACACACACACACACACACACACACACACACACACACACGCACACACTGGATCTCCTCCGTTCAAAAGTCGGTTTTCCAGTAATTCTAATACCTTTTCATAGAGAAAGGCAAAATGCAGAGGTCATTCTTTGTAATCGCATCACGTAAGAACCGATGAACGGATTTAATTTTTTTTTGTTTGGTTAGTTAGTTTTGTTTGGAAAATTTATCGGAAAAGTGTGAAAAATCCATAAAGTTGTTTTGTATGGAAAATTGAATTTTCCGTTGAAAAAGTTGTCAATGACAATGATACAGACGCAAAATTTATATTTACATGTTAGTAGATGTAAGATTGTGTCATCACCGAAGAAATTACGGCATACTTGAATTTACGTCATGCGTAAATTTCATTTTTTCTTAGAGTGTAGATCTACGATTGATGTTTGGCGCCCAACGAGTTGCATGCGTGCTTGATCGTCGAAGAAAAGAATACTAGATTGTTGAAAAAATCATTTGGCACTCAACGAGTAGTTTTGTGTAGAGATTTCACATGCATGCTTGATCCATGTGATTCGTCATTTCGAGCCACGTGCTTAATTGCCAAATGATCTAACGATCTAACGATGGAACGCATATGAATGTTCTAGCGCTACCGTAAACAGGATCAAAAGTTCTGATATTGTTTACCAGAAGATGAATTGTGTGCAAAATAATCAGTTAGGCCATCGTAGGTGTGAGTTGAACAAATCAAATTATAGAACGATTTATTTACGAATCAATGATAGGATTCTAAGTTTTATCGCTAAATTGTTAATCGAAAATTGTTCGTATAATTGTAACGCTACGAACTTTCATCAAACACGACTAAATAATATCACCAGACTAGCGAGAAGTAACGAACTACAAGTCGGGAAAGTCAGTTCAGCCATCTCTGAGAAACGTGTATGACTACACCCAAACCTCCATTTACGTAACTTATATATATATATATATATATATATATATATATATATATATATATATATATATATATATATATATATATATATATATATATATATATATATATATATATATATATATATATATATATGTATATATGTATTAATATACGTACGCATGTGTGCAAATATTTGTATTTCTTCATACATATAAATATTGGTGAAATAAAAGCGATCATTTATATGTATAAATATTTACACATATACGCAAACGAGTTAGTGTGTAAGCATACATACATACATATATAAGGTTCGTAAATGGAGGTTTGGGTGTATTTTTTTTTCTTGTTTTTGGTACATATCACCCTGTAATACCGGAACCGGAAATCGGACCATAAGACCTTTCATTTGAATCTAAGTTTGTGGAAATCGGTTCAATAATTTCTGAGAAAAGTTAGCTACAGTATCTTCAGCAAAGTTGCTCAGAATGATAGACGCCATCTTTTGGAAAATTTTATTTATGTGATTAGTCCCCCTAAAAGTGTGATAAAAATATCAGTTTAGCTCTAGGCCAACATAGGGACTAAATTACTTCGATAAAGTTGTTCAGAAAGTTATTTTAAACAAATTCTCTGAAGGTACTATTCCCGTAACTTGAGTGTATTTCATGATATAATGTATTTTCTAAAAAGGGTGTCCCAAGACCAGTTTTTGTAAGAAAACACATATATTTTCAATTTACATGATTTTTTCATGTTATACAAAGTTTTTCATCATTAAAAACTACACAACTTTCTCAAACATACTATGCTGCTATCATTCCAGTTCAATGAAATAGAGCCATTTTTCATGTTTTTTATTACAAAATTTCAACTTGTCTATCATCAAAAGGCGCAGAAAGGTGCAGATGAGACTACTTAATTACAATACTACTTCAAAAGAGCTGGCGTCTATCATTCTGAGAAACTTTGCTGAAGATACTGTACCTCAAAAATCACGTTTTAATGAGTTATGAATTAAGTGCGTGAAATTGGGCTTTTAAACCACTGTGCATCGGCCGAAATCAGATTTATTTTCGACTGTCCTAGACTTTGTAGGAAGCAAACTGAGATTTCATGTTTTGATAGGATATCACTTGCAACAATATCAGTTTAAGAAAGCGTTGAGTCTAATTTAACGTCAAATTCAGTTGGAAGTGCTGTGTAGTTAATTCATCCACATTCTGCGTATAAAAAGAAACTCTTCTAGGCCGTACAGGATAACAAAAAGTCATATCAAGTCATATTACCTTCTTCTTTCTGATAATTTTGATTGATATTGGATATGTATTTTTCGATTCTTGGTTTTTCGTCTTCGGTTTTCCAGTACCCAACCATGAATTGAAATGCTGGTACTGCTAAGTTCCTCAATGAAAAACCGAGTTCGTTGCAGTCTCACAGATAATGGAAAATAAATTATCATTAGATAATGGAAAGCTAGCTCCTAAATTGTAGCAGAAAAACTGACATTTCACACAGTCCAACAACCAACCACATCAAAAGCCAGACCACTGATCACAACTCGGTAAATGGGCGCATTCATGAAAACATTATGAATCGAACAGAACTAATTCATCTAACAAGCGCCCAATTCAAATCTCAACAAGCCCCCATTGGAAGAAGAGGCAGCAGCACTACTATGGAAATGCATTTCCATTTGTGAAACTGTTAAACCACCGAAACCACTTCGACGTAGGTTCGCAGAGTCACAGTCCAGGAGTCACCTGAGGACGGTCCAATTCAAATTTCGGATCGAAATCTACGCTAGGTGAATTGCCGCTCCACCCGATGCAGTGCAAAAAGTGAATTTATAGAACAGTTGAAGCCAAGTTCGGCACTCTAAACTGTAGCTCGTTATCTACGCCATTGACAGCCGGCGGTAGTGGTGATGCCGATGTTCAAGTGCAACGCTTCAAATCGCGCAATTGAGCGCACTGCCCGGCTGCTGGATATGGCTTATATTTGGTGCAACCCATCAAGTTAACTAACTTTTGTATGTGCATATTTACATACATCGTGTGAAGGTAATGGTGGTCTAACGAGTTTCCATAAATTTTGGAAACTAGAGTATGGAATGTGATTAGGTTATAAACGAAAAAATAAAAATCCTGGCTGTTGGAAAATTGAAGCGAATTCCCGGTACTACATTCCAGCGAGAAACTTAACTTTCTATTTCGACTGATAGACGGACAACGGCGTGGCTAGTGTAAGTAAGGTGTGTAAGGTATGTGGTATGTTTATTATTCTACGCAGTATTGCACACAAAGGTAAAGTACAAAGTAATGTCCACCAAGAAGGAGGAAGGAATTTCCAGTGGCCGAATTTTTTCATGGGCCCGGATATTCGAAGATCAAATCGCATCCCACCTGGGTTCGATTCCCAACCACACACTTAGGATCAGAAAGTTTTACTGGCTCGGAGAGGTGAATGACTTTAAGGTTAAGATTTCTATAATTGAAACGAGAAAAGAAACGCATTTGGTATGTGAATTATTTTGTTAGGTTAATGTTTTTAAAAATTTCTTAAATCGATAATTTTCCTATTTTAATTTTCAGGAAAGTTCTCATGTATAGGAGTTCATAATATTACAGTCCTCCTGGGACCCAATTTACTCTCGACGACCCTGAATGTGATGAATAGTCCAAACAATACAAGCTACGACATCGTTTCATTAGGTCGTTTGTAAGATATGAGCAAAGTAGCAGTTTGTAGCGCGATTTGGAAGTATACTGAGTCTTCCTTTCAGTACAGGGAGAAATCTAGTGCTGCATGGACCAAGAAAATCGATTAAACTTTCGTCCAGAAAATCGGTTAAGCATTCGTCAGTAAAAGTATTGCTTCCGTACGAGATGTGGCCGAAAAGTTGAGAACCTCCAAGAGTACCTTCGATCGAATATACGAAAGAATACTGGACAAAATCTTGCGGGGTTCGCTCAATCATGAACGATGAACTCTACTTGAAATTAGATTATAAGACACTTCCGGGTGACCGGTTCTACGAGGTTCGTGCTTGTCTTGGGCCTCTCGGGTGGTTGGTGCCTAAAAGTAAATTAGGAATCGAATGATCACTTCTTCAAAAGTGTGTTTTTCAGTTCGCTTTCACATCTCATCCAAGTCAGTCGATAAAACAAAACCGCTTACGATCAGGACAGAAGAAACCAAGTACAGTATTGTGTAGTGAATAATAGAACGACTTCGAAATGAGTGAACCAAACGAACAAAAGCTACCGCCGACACGAAAGAATACAATGATTGTTGACTTCAGACAGTGCAAAATTCGACCTTCGATACGAGAACTTGAAGGTTTGCTTAAGGATCAGATACATCTTGACATTAAACGTGTGCATTTACTTCAATGCAAAAAGACGAATAATGTTGTTTACATACAGTTTTATAAAGAGTTGGATGCAATTCAATTCGCAAAAGACAATAACAATGTGCACTTTGTGGAGCACGAGAACATTAAATACAACGTTCCAGTATATATGGAAGATAGTACTATAGAAGTGCGTGTGCATGATCTTCCCTCAAGCGTCATCGATCCTTATATTCGCAGAAACTATGTCTTAATACGGAGGGATACTCTCTATCGAAAAAGAAAAGTGGAAGAACTTCTTCCCCGGTATTCTAAATGGCGTACGTTTGTTACGCATGCGCTTGAAGAGGCCTATACCTTCTTATGTGACTTTCGGTCAGGATACGAAAATCTCGTGAAAATCACTTTGTTACCTATGACGATCAGATGGCCACGTGTCAATATTGCCAAAAAGCTGTTCACTATGGAGCAATTCCAGGAATGAGTATACGAAAAAGTGACAAAATCAGAATCGATCCTCTCCGATTTGGATGAAACTTTGCACATGGCTTCAGTATGGCAAACCATAAGTTTTAAACCAATGAAGAGTATGGCAATCCATAAGTTTTGAACCTATCCGACTCATGACTGATTTTTAAAAGGGCGCATGTATTTTTGCATTTCACAAAAATTGCCTTTTTCAAATCGTTGTAACACGGAAACCGTTAATAGTACAAAAACGGCGTTCAGGAAGAAGTTGTAGGGAATCGATTGGGCACTCTAAAAAAAATATACACTGGAAAATTTTTTTAAATTTTTTTCTCAATAATTACAAAGTTATCCGAAAATGTTAAATAAAAAAAATAGGGTTTGATTCTTTTTTTGATAATTTTTATTTTAAAGCTCTTATTAAAACCTACAGATTGATGGCTATTCCATCCGTGCCTTTTGAAAAATGAGGAAGTTACTGATATATTCGAAATTTTAAGTTCTCGTTGAAAGATAATCATTTAAACAGTAGAATATTATTCTTCAGGTTACAGGCAATAAATTTGTTCCTGATATCCTTTCTTCTAAAAGTAGCTGTTCTTGAGATACTTGGATATTCAATTATAACACAATTTTTTATATTTCCATGAATTGTTTATTTACTAGCTATATCTACAATTATTACATGTACATGAATAATTCTTAATTATATTTAAGGTTTCAAGTTTTTTCAAAATTGTATGAGTACTTCGTGCATCGCCATTCGAATACAGTCTTGTGACGATTGTGGTTTCTGAAATCGGAACGAAAGAATGGTATTTCTGTGTGCCTGGAATCATTTTGGTATCCTTATAAACACTACTCCACTCGGTCACACCCCGTTCATATTCTTCTTGTGACACGTAACAAAAAGACATGGTCGTGAATGCATCTCGACGTCTCTGCTCTGTCCATTCATATAATTGTTTTGAAGTTGTGATTGGGTGTTCATGTAGTTTAGCTAAGCTTTCACGTCGTGCCATTCGCTTTAAATTACCCCCGAGTGCATCACATGGTCTTTTACCATGAGAAGTTGCAAAAAAATGCCACTCAGCATCAATGTTATTCATTGATTTAAATTTACAGAGAATTTTTTCTGTTTTTGTACTGCGATGCAGCTCCGTCAGACATCAATATTGTTTCTTTAATTTGAATTTTGTCTTTCAAATATGACATTAAGTGTGAAATAAACACTTGAACCGCGATGGTATCGGGTTTAAGCACTTCTGAAATTACAATGAAACTTAAATGTTTAAGCTCTTCTGATTCTCTATAATAAATTTCAAACGGATAAATGGTTGCTTGATCATTGCTCCAATAGTGGCTTTGAACAGCATCCTGAATCACACATGAAAAATTTTCTGAAAAATCACAAATAATTACAATTTCTCCTGTCTTTAAATTAGATTTTGCCTTTTTAAGAAAATCAGATTGCTGATTTTTAATAAAATCATGAGTCACAAGTTTTTCTAATTTTTCGCCAAAATAGGCTGCAAATTCTTCTACTGGTTTGACAAATTTCTCTAGATCACATCTGTCAGTAGAAACCCATTGTTCAAATCTTATCTCAGTCAAATCACGTTCCTCGAAATTGTCTAAAACGCTTCTCTCCAGATCTTGTGTCGCTGGACAACTTTTGCATTCACGGAGGTAGCAGGATCTCTTTGATGAGTCACATAATAGCTTTTTTAATTAGTAATTCTTATCATCATACTTGAAATATTTTTCAACAGCATGAATCATTGATGATGGATGGATTGTGCAAACACATGAACCAAATGTACTAAATCCAATATTTCGATCTGGAAATTCCTCCTTATAACCCAAATAAATTTCTTTCAATTATGAATAAAGCAATCATTTTTGTTTGCGTTCACAATTACCATTCATTTTGATTGTGACGCAATCTCTTGATCCCGGCATTACTCTGCTGACGTCATCGCTGTTGAAATATTGAAGCACCTCGTTTTCTATCGTTCCGTTCCTGCTGTGTTCCGTTTGTTTCTTGGCTTTTTTTTCGTCCGTTGATTCTCTTGCCTCCGACACAATGAATTTGATCGCCTTGAATTGGGTGGCTATTTTCTCCTTTGAGAAGACCACGAGACTGACAACAAACGCACTTTTTCGTTCCTAGTGCAATCAGGCTTAGCAAACTGTTCTATCATTTTAGTAATCACTTCATCCAACTCTGCTGCTTTCGTTTTGAGTGATTCTGGATCTTCTTCATCCGCCGGAAACCCGAATATTTGCTTTTTTATACCTCTTGAAATATCCAAATATTTTTTTCGAGGATAATTAACATTCCAGGTTTTCTTCGTTAATATCGGAGACACGTTGATTCCTGCGATGCCCTTGTTGAAGAGTTCAATGTTGTGTGCTTTTGAATACTCCGCCACGACTGATGCTTCAGAAGATGCTGAGTTGATTGAAGCTGCTGAAGGTACTTCCTCTAAATTGTATTGCGATGTGGATGGTTGTTGTTCCGTTGTTGACTGCCCTTCTGTTTCCGATGTATGACTTTCCTTATAATCCCGCTTACGACTTCGATCACAAATGCTTAACGTGGTATTCAATTTAACCTTGCTTTTTTGAGCTTCTAATTTTTAAATTATGGTTTCTGTTAATCAGAAAATTTTTTCGGAACACACAAAACTAGGAAAAGGTTTACAACACTTTGGGAAAACCATATTGTAGTATTGTAACTGTTTCGAAAGAGATTTGTTATAGACTGATATCTGTTCAGTTCAGACTGATATCTGTTCTACGATGCATAGCTATTTATATGTGAAATAGGTAGAATTTGGGTAAGCAACTCGCCGGTACTTACGTTGGTTGTAAACAGTAGGTAGTCAACTGGCACACCTCTTTGATTCTACATATGTTTATTCCTTTTGACGTAGTTACGTTAGTTCTACTGTTTAAATGATTATCTTTCAACGAGAACTTGAAACTTCGAATATATCTGTAAATTGTTTTAGCTGTAACTTCTTCATTTTTCAAAAGGCACTGATGGGATAGCCATCAATCTGTAGGTTTTAATAACAGCTTTAAAATAAAAATTAGAAAAAAATTAAAATCCTGATATTATTTTTATTTAACCTTTTCGGATTATTTTATAATTATTGAGAAAAAAAATCAAAAAATTTTTTCAGTGTATATTTTTTTAGAGTGCCCAAACGATTCCCTACAACTTCTTTCTGAACGCCATTTTTGTACAATTAACGGTTTCCGAATTACAACGGTTTGAAAAAGGCAATTTTTCAACCCGTGGACAACTTGACCTATACATCGAGAATATAAGTAAACGCTTTGGTTCTCTGGTTCCACAATGGCGTCGTAAATGGAATAACATTTGAAAATAACGTATCTGTTTTTAGACAATCTGCGGTTTAAATTTTTATATTTAAATAAGGAAAATAAATGTTGCTAGCATTTCTTGACAATAATAAAATAATTATGATGAAAAGTTACTATGGTGTAGTGTAAGTATAATTTTTTTTTCATCAATAGAAGGCTTAAAAGTAGTTCATCACATTTCAATGAACAATGAACGTGAAGTAATTTATTCTACTGAATCTTGAAGAACAAAACTAGTAATTTGCAAACCAAGATTAAATCTACCGTTCTCTTATCTTTATCCGAGTCGTTAGAAGATCATCCAATGGTAACAAATACTCCTATAAATGGCTAATAATTCCTTGCGTTTTCATTGATACGACTAAATATATACCTACGAGTACCTAACGACTCTTTAGCCACACACCACATTTCAAAAAACACTTCATTTCTAACTCTATCAATTACTATAAATAGTTATCTTTTCTTAACAAAGAGAAGATGTTGGGCAAAGTGAATTAAAAGATAGAAAGATTACAAAATACGCATGTTTGGAGATTTATGACGTGTGTTATTGCTATGCAACGCTGTTAGAAAAAATCTCTATATTTTCATTTCATTCAGGAGTTCTTACGTGAGTCACAATATGATAATTGCGCTCCTTTTAAATATATTACTGAACGCATACACAGTGACCGTAAAAAACGTAATGAAGTACAGGTTTCTCTTGTAATCTTTTTGTTTCGTAATTCATTGCACTTGTATTGTTTAGGTACACTAGCGCCGTCCTGAATTCAGTGGAACATATATGAAACAGGCTTATTTCTGTCAGGTTGTGTATGGGTTACAATTTTTGTGAAATGCAAAAATACATACGCCCTTTTTAAATATCAATCGTGAGTCGGATTGACCTCTCCATCGGTTCAAAATTTATGGTTTGCCATACTCAAGCTATGTGCAAAGTTTCATTCATATCGGAGAAGGTCGAGTCTGATGATCTGCTAAGCATTTCTGGAATTACTCTGCTGGAATAGGGGGAAAGGTCGCTTACACAAAAATGTCGATATCTCCGTTAAAAATGGACGGATTTTACCAATCTGTATAGCTATTACCGTGCGGAATCTAAGTCAAGAAACATATTCTATTTTCAAGGTCGAGTGTGACAGACACTGTAAAAAACCTAAAAATTTTGACATAAAACTTCGTATAACTCAAAAAGTAAACATCCGATCTCAAAACCATTCAATAGCGTTCAGGGTGACGGGAAGAGCTTTCACTTCCGACTAGTTTGATCAAAATAGGTCCAGCCATCTCTGAGATCTCGACCTCTTAGTTGACAACACACATACACACAAAAAAAGGTAAGATAAACATTTTCCTTGTTCGTAACTTAATCTTATCATCCAGCGATTCCTAGTTTGTCTTTTGTTGGAAATTGATGGGAAGTAGAGCTAAGCAAACTTCATAATCGTTTCAATTGCAGTAATTTTCAGAAGTCGTAGGTTGTGCTGCGGTCTGGTGGAATTTTCATGAGTCCCGGCAGCCTAACGGGGTACGAATGTTAACGAAGTTTGTGTGATCCCGCACCCTTTCAGACTAACTAAATACGTAAACAATAGTTGAACAAGGAAAATACATATCGCAATGTATGGTGGTTAGTAGAAATTCATCTTTCCTTCAGCATGAGGTTGTGAACAAACAAAGAAATCCTGTCATCCGAACAGAACCTTGTTGTGTTGAAAACAACTCGCTCGGAGAACTCATGTCCAGCCTTGAGGAAAGGAAAAACTATGAAGCAGGGAAATATAATATACACTCAATGTCGACAAAATATTCCATTAGCCTACAACATTGGTGTGCTTTCTGATGGAGCACAATGTACCATAATCTACACGAAACGAGGCTGGGCTAGCCTACAGCATTTGGTAACACAGCATGTTCTCATTAAAACCAGAGCCATTGTTACACTGATAGTCTCTTGAATTAGTGTGCTGTGATGTCGAATGAATCGATTAGTATAATGTTGTCCTTGCTAACCGCAATACTTTAAAGAGCTGTAGATTGTCTGGTTACAAGCACCGCATACGCGCTCTCGAAACGAACTAACTCCTATCGATCCGTTTAAAGTCCTGTTCACCACACCCTTGGATCAACTTTCCGAATAGGAAAGTCCCCCGGCAGCTAGCCGGAGCACAACTTTTCCCATCGACAAAAATGCTAATTACATTTACAATCTTCCCGGAAACTTTTACCCATAGCAGTCATCGATTTTTGCCCAATTGCTCAACATCAGAACCCGCTCCGAATGCTAGGAAGGTGTGTGTGTGTGTGTGTGTGTGTGCTTTGCATGAAACTTTGGTCAGCCGCCCCAGCCCCGTAAGGTAGGGAAAGCTGCTGCA